>NC_069499.1:525104305-525296805 GCF_027579735.1 Bombina bombina | reverse complement strand
CCCTTTACAGATCAACATTATACTCCTCTACCATTACCTCTCCTGATATGTTTCAGTACTGGTTCGGCTGTCTGCTATATGTGGATGGGTGTCTTACACGGTAAGTATATACTTTTATTATATAAGACACTCTCAGCTATGGATTGGGCACTTTTTAATTAAAGTTGTTATATATTGTTTGTATACATGCCTTAATTAGAAATCCTCTTCAGCTTTGCATGTCACACATGTGATGATGCTATTTATGTCATAGGGTGGCGTGTCATCATTGTGTGCCAAGTTTTAGGCACCAAAAAATTTAATTTCTTTCATGTAATTACAAGAGTCCATGAGCTAGTGACGTATGGGATATACATTCCTACCAGGAGGGGCAAAGTTTCCCAAACCTTAAAATGCCTATAAATACACCCCTCACCACACCCACAAATCAGTTTTACAAACTTTGCCTCCCATGGAGGTGGTGAAGTAAGTTTGTGCTAGATTCTTCGTTGATATGCGTTTCGCAGCAGGCTGGAGCCCGGTTTTCCTCTCAGTGTGCAGTGAATGTCAGAGGGATGTGAAGAGAGTATTGCCTATTTGAATTCAATGATCTCCTTCTACAGGGTCTATTTCATAGGTTCTCTGTTATCGGTCGTAGAGATTCATCTCTTACCTCCCTTTTCAGATCGACGATATACTCTTATATATACCATTACCTCTACTGATTCTTGTTTCAGTACTGGTTTGGCTTTCTACTACATGTAGATGAGTGTCCTGGGGTAAGTAAGTCTTATTTTTGCGACACTCTAAGCTATGGTTGGGCACTTTTATATAAAGTTCTAAATATATATGTTTAAACATTTATTTGCCTTGATTCAGAATGTTCAACATTCCTTATTTCAGACAGTCAGTTTCATTATTTGGGATAATGCATCTGAATAATCAATTTTTTCTTACCTTAAAAATTTGACTTTTCTCCTGTGGGCTGTTAGGCTTGCGGGGGCTGAAAATGCTTCATTCAAAACGGTTTAAGCAATTATATCCTGTGCCATCTGACAGATTAGAGTTTTGGGACAAAATCCCTAAGGTTGATGGGGCTATCTCTACTCTTGCTAAACGTACTACTATTCCTACGGCAGATAGTACTTCCTTTAAGGATCCTTTAGATAGGAAAATTGAATCCTTTCTAAGAAAAGCTTACTTATGTTCAGGTAATCTTCTTAGACCTGCTATATCTTTAGCGGTTGTTGCTGCAGCTTCAACTTTCTGGTTGGAAGCTTTAGCGCAACAAGTAACAGATCATAATTCCCATAGCATTGTTAATCTTCTTCAACATGCTAATAATTGTATTTGTGATGCCATCTTTGATATCATTAGGGTTGATGTCAGGTATATGTCTTTAGCTATTTTAGCTAGAAGAGCTTTATGGCTTAAAACTTGGAATGCTGATATGTCTTCTAAGTCAACTTTGCTTTCCCTTTCTTTCCAGGGTAATAAATTATTTGATTCACAGTTGGATTCTATTATTTCAACTGTTACTGGGGGGAAAGGAACTTTTTTACCACAGGATAAAAAATCTAAAGGCAAATTTAAGTCTACTAATCGTTTTCGTTCCTTTCGTCACAATAAGGAACAAGAGCCTGATCCTTCCCCTACAGGAGTGGTATCAGTTTGGAAACAATCTCCAGTCTGGAATAAATCCAAGCCTTTTAGAAAGCCAAAGCCAGCTCCCAAGTCAACATGAAGGTGCGGCCCTCATTCCAGCTCAGCTGGTAGGGGGCAGATTACGATTTTTCAAAGAAATTTGGATCAATTCGATTCAGAATCTTTGGATTCAGAACATTGTTTCACAAGGGTACAGAATAGGCTTCAAGATAAGGCCTCCTGCAAGAAGATTTTTTCTTTCCCGTGTCCCAGTAAATCCAGTGAAGGCTCAAGCATTTCTGAAATGTGTTTCAGATCTAGAGTTGGCTGGAGTAATTATGCCAGTTCCAGTTCTGGAACAGGGGCTGGGGTTTTACTCAAATCTCTTCATTGTACCAAAGAAGGAGAATTCCTTCAGACCAGTTCTGGATTTAAAAATATTGAATCGTTATGTAAGGATACCAACATTCAAAATGGTAACTATAAGGACTATTCTGCCTTTTTTTCAGCAAGGGCATTATATGTCCACAATAGATTTACAGGATGCATATCTGCATATTCTGATTCATCCAGATCACTACGGTTTCTGAGATTCTCTTTCCTAGACAAGCATTACCAGTTTGTGGCTCTGCCGTTTGGCCTAGCAACAGCTCCAAGGATTTTTACAAAGGTTCTCGGTGCCCTTCTATCTGTAATCAGAGAACAGGGTATTGTGGTATTTCCTTATTTGGACGATATCTTGGTACTTGTTCAGTCTTCACATTTAGCAGAATCTCATACGAATCGACTTGTATTGTTTCTTCGAGAACATGGTTGGAGGATCAATTTACCAAAGAGTTCATTGATTCCTCAGACAAGGGTAACCTTTTTAGGTTTCCAGATAGATTCAGTGTCCATGACTCTGTCTCTGACGGACAAGAGACGTCTGAAATTGGTTTCAGCTTGTCGAAACCTTCAGTCTCAATCATTCCCTTCGGTAGCCTTATGCATGGAAATTCTAGGTCTTATGACTGCTGCATAGGACGCGTTTTCACATGCGACCTCTTCAGCTCTGTATGCTGAACCAGTGGTGCAGGGATTATACAAAGATATCTCAATTAATATCTTTAAAACCGATTGTACGACACTCTCTGACGTGGTGGGCAGACCACCATCGTTTAGTTCAGGGGGCTTCTTTTGTTCTTCTGACCTGGACTGTGATTTCAACAGATGCAAGTCTGACAGGTTGGGGAGCTGTTTGGGGGTCTCTGACAGCACAAGGGGTTTGGGAATCTCAGGAGGCGAGATTACCAATCAACATTTTGGAACTCCGTGCAATTTTCAGAGCTCTTCAGTCGTGGCCTCTTCTAAAGAGAGAGTCGTTCATTTGTTTTCAGACGGACAATGTCACAACCGTGGCATATGTAAATCATCAAGGAGGGACTCACAGTCCTCTGATTATGAAAGAAGTATCTCGAATACTGGTATGGGCGGAATCCAGCTCCTGTCTAATTTCTGCGGTTCATATCCCAGGTATAGACAATTGGGAAGCGGATTATCTCAGTCGCCAAACGTTACATCCGGGCGAATGGTCTCTTCACCCAGAGGTATTTCTTCAGATTGTTCAAATGTGGGGACTTCCAGAAATAGATCTGATGGCTTCTCATCTAAACAAGAAACTTCCCAGGTGTCTGTCCAGATCCAGGGATCCTCAGGCAGAAGCAGTGGATGCATTGTCACTTCCTTGCAAGTATCATCCTGCCTATATCTTTCCACCTCTAGTTCTTCTTCCAAGAGTGATTTCCAAGATTCTAAAGGAGCGTTCGTTTGTTCTGCTGGTGGCTCCAGCATGGCCTCACAGGTTTTGGTATGCAGATCTTGTCTGGATGGCTACTTGCCAACCGTGGACTCTTCCGTTAAGACCAGACCTTCTATCGCAAGGTCCTTTTTTCCATCAGGAACTCAAATCCTTAAATTTGAAGGTATGGAGATTGAATGCTTGATTCTCAGTCATAGAGGTTTCTCTGACTCCGTAATTAATACTATGTTACAGGCTCGTAAATCTGTATCTAGGAAGATATATTATCGAGTCTGTAAGACTTACATTTCTTGGTGTTCTTCTCATCATTTTTCTTGGCATTCTTTTAGAATTCCTAGAATTTTACAGTTTCTTCAGGATGGTTTGGATAAAGGTTTGTCTGCAAGTTCCTTGAAAGGACAAATCTCTGCTCTTTCTGTTCTTTTTCACAGAAAGATTGCTAGTCTTCCTGATATTCATTGTTTTGTACAGGCTTTGGTTCGTATAAAACCTGTTATTAAGTCACTTTCTCATCCTTGGAGTTTGAATTTGGTTCTGGAGGCTCTTCAAGCTCCTCCGTTTGAACCTATGCATTCGCTGGATATTAAATTACTTTCTTGGAAAGTTTTGTTTCTTTTGGCCATCTCTTCTGCTAGAAGAGTTTCTGAATTATCTGCTCTTTCTTGTGAGTCTCCTTTTCTGATTTTTCATCAGGATAAGGCTGTGTTGCGAACTTCATTTAAATTTTTACCTAAGGTTGTGAATTCTAACAACATTAGTAGAGAAATTGTGGTTCCTTCATTGTGTCCTAATCCTAAAAATTCTAAGGAAAGATTGTTGCATTCTTTGGATGTAGTTAGAGCTTTGAAATATTATGTTGAAGCTACTAAAGATTTCCGAAAGACTTCTAGTCTATTTGTTATCTTTTCTGGTTCTAGGAAAGGTCAGAAGGCTTCTGCCATTTCCTTGGCATCTTGGTTAAAGTCTTTGATTCATCATGCTTATGTTGAGTCGGGTAGAACTCCGCCTCAAAGGATTACAGCTCATTCGACTAGGTCAGTCTCTACTTCCTGGGCATTTAAGAATGAAGTTAGGTTGATCAGATTTGCAAAGCAGCAACTTGGTCTTCTTTGCATACTTTTACTAAATTCTACCATTTTGATGTGTTTTCTTCTTCTGAAGCAGTTTTTGGTAGAAAAGTACTTCAGGCAGCTGTTTCAGTTTGATTCTTCTGCTTATAATTTCAGTTTTTTTCATTATAAGATTTAAACTTTGTTTTGGGTGTGGATTATTTTTCAGCGGAATTGGCTGTCTTTATTTTATCCCTCCCTCTCTAGTGACTCTTGCGTGGAAGATCCACATCTTGGGTATTCATTATCCCATACGTCACTAGCTCATCGACTCTTGCTAATTACATGAAAGAAAACATAATTTATGTAAGAACTTACCTGATAAATTCATTTCTTTCATATTAACAAGAGTCCATGAGGCCCACCCTTTTTTGTGGTGGTCATGATTTTTTTGTATAAAGCACAATTATTCCAATTCCTTATTTTTTTATGCTTTCGCACTTTTTTCTTATCACCCCACTTCTTGGCTATTCGTTAAACTGATTTGTGGGTGTGGTGAGGGGTGTATTTATAGGCATTTTAAGGTTTGGGAAACTTTGCCCCTCCTGGTAGGAATGTATATCCCATACGTCACTAGCTCATGGACTCTTGCTAATATGAAAGAAATGAATTTATCAGGTAAGTTCTTACATAAATTATGTTTTTCCTGCCACAATTTTTTTCCCGCCACAATTTTATTGCCAAAATTGCTGTTTTAAGCTCTGCCCCCAGCTCATTGAGTGTTCTCAGTAAACACTTAGAGAGCTTTCATGCAGCATTTTATGAATCAGTTTTCTTTTTTATAATTTTTTTCGCTCTGTTATATATATATATATATATAACAGAGCGAATATATATATATATATATATATATATATATATATATATATATATATATATATATATATATATATATATATATATATATATATATATATATATATAGGAGCATGGATATGAATTTACAGAATTAATTTATTTTTATTTTTTTCTAATTTTTTTTTTTGCAATTATGTTTCAAACTAAAGCTGCCTCTGATGTTACCATAGGATTTGAGCTGCCTAAACAGGTATTTAACAAAGCTAAGTATGCATGTTGTAATTAAGATTATCTAAATTATTCAGCTCTATTATGTGGCTCTTGTTTAACAAATTGTTAAATATATCTATGAGTACAGATACACGCACTGTATTCCATCTCAGTTTAAATGTACATAGCATTACTGCAGAAATATAAGATTTTATTGCTACAGCTATAGAGAAGGCAATGACTGCTATTTTCCCTTCAAATAAATGTAAAAGGTTTTTGCAACATTTTCCTAAACTTTGTGAATTAAGTTCTGGCCTTCAGCATACTGACATATCCTCTACTGATTGGGTCTCCTCTGATTCAGAGGATGCCACATCAGATACTGATATAGACAAATCTTCTTTTTTATTTAAGTTAGAATATATTCGTTCTCTCTTAAAGAAAGTTTTGTTTACTTTGGGTATTGAGGAGTCTAAATCTCCTGATGATAAAGATAGTAATTATCTAAATTCTGTATTCAAAACTACTGTTATTACTCCTGAAGTATTTCCTATTCCTGACGCTATCTTTAATGTGATTGCTAAGTAATGGTCTAAGCCTGGTACCTCTTTTAACCCTTCTTCTAAGTTTAAGAAATTGTATCCTCTATCTGTAGCCAAGGATCCTTTAGATAGGAAGCTTGAATCTTATCCAAGAAGGACATATTTACATTCTGGCTATATTCTTAGCCCTGTTATATCTATGTCTGATGTTGCAGCTGCTTCTACTTTTTGGTTGGACAGTTTAGCACAGCAGTTGTCTTCAGATTCTGAATGATCTAACACTATTGTTTTACTTCAACATGCAAATAATTTTATTTGTGATGCTATATTTGATGTTAGGAAGATCTATGTTAAATCCATGTTTTTAGTCATTCTTACTAGAAGAGCTTTATGGCTTAAATCTTGGAATGCTGACATGGTGTATATAACTAGATTATTATCTCTCTTTTCAAGGTAAAAATCTTTTTGGTTCACAAATGGATTCTATTATCTCCACTGTTACTGGGGGTAAGGGAGTTTTTCTGCCCCAAGACAAGAAATCTAAGGGTAAATTTAAAGCTCCCAATCGTTTTCGTTCCTTTCGTCAGAATAGAGAACAGAAAACCACTCCTTCCCCTAAGGCCTCTGGCTCTAATTGGAGACCATCTCCAAATTGGAATAAATCCAAGCCTTAAAAGAAACCAAATCCTTCCCCTAAACCTATATGAAGGTGCGGCCCTCAAGCCAGTTCTTCTGGTAGGGGGGCAGACTAAAGCTATCTCAAAGAGTTTGGACAGACTCTGTCCAAAATCAGTGGATTCAGAATATAATTTCTTAGGGGTGTCAAATAAGATTCAAAATAAGACTTCCTTTGGGAAGATTCTTTCATACCCATGTAACAAAAAACCCAGTAAAAGTTCAAGTCTTTCTGAAATGTGTTTCAGATTTAGAACTTTCAGGGGTAATTTTTCTCAGTTCCACAGCAGGAACAAGGATTGGGGGTTTTATTCAAATCTATTCATTGTACCTATGAAGGAAATTTCTTTCAGACCTATTTTGGAACTGAAAACTTTAAATGGTTTTGTAAGAGTCCCAACTTTCAAGATGGTGACTATAAGGACTATTCTGCCTTTTGTTCAGCAAGGTCACTTCATGTCCACAATAGACTTACAGGATGCTTACCTTCACAATCTGATTCATCCAGATCACTATTGTTTTCTGAGATTTTCTGTTCTAAACAAGCATTACCAATTTGTCGCTCTTCCGTTAGTTTCAGTGGCTATGTGCATGGAAGTTTTAGGTCTCATGATTGCAGTATCGGATCCCTTTTGCTTGTTTTCATATGAGACCTCTACAGTAAAAACCTTTACAGTTTTTACAGTTATCACAACTGATATACTTAAATCCCAACTCTCCACTCTCTCTGACTTGGTTTTTATACCATCACCTTATTGTTTAAGGGGCCTCCTTTGTTTGTTCTACCTGGACTGTGATCATAACATATGCACATCTCTCAGGTTGGGGAGCTGTTTGGGGGTCTCTGATAACACAAGGAGTTTGGAATCCTTGAGTGGCAAGGTTACTAATCTATATCTTAGAACTCTTTGCTATTTTCAGAGCTCTTCAGGCTTGGCCTCTATTAAGAGAGAATCGTATATTCGGTTTCAAGCAGACAATGCCACAACAGTGGCATATGTCAATCATCAAGGGGGGACTCACAGTCCCCTAGCAATAAAGGAAGTACCTCTAATAATTTCTTGGGCAGGATCCAATTCTTGTCTAATCACTGCGATTCATATAACAGGTGTAGAAAATTTGGAGGCGGATTAGCTCAGCCATCAGAGTAGTCTCCCCATCCATAAGTGTTCTATCAGACTGTGCAGATGTGGGGTCCTCCAGACATAGATGGCGGAAAAGACAGCACAGCACCGAACAGACTTTACAAGTGGAGGGGGAGCAAATCCTTACATGTTTCGTGCTTCCTATGATTAAGTGCTGCATAGCACGAAACATGTAAGGATTTGCTCCCCCTCCACTTGTAAAGTCTGTTCGGTGCTGTGCTGTCTTTTCCGGTTTTAATTATATGAAATAAATTGTTTGGATTTTAAAGGACAATGGATTAAGAGTGCTGCTTCCTTCTACCTTTTTGTCATGGATTTGGCTCGATTCCTACCTTAGCTGGCACCACGCCATCAGTGCTTCCATTTGTGCTGATATTTTGGGGCTGTGATTGGATAACAGCGTACACACCCTCCTCAGGCTGTAGCGACGTAATTCCCCTATTCATAGATCTGATGGCCTCTCATCTAAACAAGAAACTTCCCAGATACCTCTCCAGGTCCAGGGATCCTCAGGCAGAAATGATGAATGCTCTAGCAGTTCCATGTTTTTTACCAACCTGCTTACATTTTTTCACCTCTGGGAGTGATCTCAAAGATCATAATGGGACAATCTTTTGTGGTTCTGATAGCACCAGCATGGCCTCACAGATTCTGCTATTGTCAGGGTTTTTCCCCTGCTTTGTTTGCCATGTGCTGCTGGCAGCCATTTTACTCACATCTTTTGCTGACTCTGGTGCATACTGTGTGATGCTGCTCATTTCCTGCACTTCCTTTTATGGCCAGGCTGGTGTACATCATCCGTGTGAGACAGGATGCAGTCTCAGAATTGTGATGTCATCACTTATTATTTAAAGGGCCTCTGTTCAGTATGCTTTGCCCTTGCGTTGTTCTCAGACCTGTTTGTGAGAGCTCCTGTGTATTACCTGGCTGTCTGACGTCCCTCCTGGTTCCTGATCCCTGGCTTGTTCCTGACTCTGCTGTTATCCTTGTTCCTGATTCCGGCTTGTCTGACTATTCACTTTGGCTCCTGATTATCTGACTATCAGCTCTGGTTTTGATTCCTGGCTTATTATTTGACTTGTGGACTTTTTTATTATTTTTTGCTATTAATAAAGGTGTGATTATTTTTGCACTTCTTGTCTCAGTCTGATTCCTGGCACCCTGACATTATGCAAGGGCCATGAATCCTGATGGTGCTAATAATCCACCTTTACCTGCCATAATTTCCAGGATGGATGAACAGGATCACCGCTTGGATCAATTTGCACTAGCCCTGCAAACCCTGCTTACTCGCACTGCACATTTGGACCAAAGTGTCCCACAAGTTATGGCTGCTCCTGTTTCCGCTGCTGCATCTAGTCCTGCCAGGAGCATGTCCGGTTCTGCACCTCTATCTCAGCATTATGGAGGCGATCCTAATCAGTGCAGAGTGTTTTTGAAAAAAGTGGGCATTTACTTTGAGATGTTACCTCAGGCATTTCCCTCTGACAGAGCTAAGGTGGGATTTCTCATCTTGTTACTCTCTGACACAGTTCTTGCCTGGGCTAATCCCTTGTGGCAGACTAATAAACCTGTGATTTCAAATTACCCTGAATTTGTGGCCTCCTTTTGAAGGGTATTTGATGTTCCGGCTCGCTCCTCCTCTGCTGCTAAATGACTCATGTCCATTCAGCAAGGTACGAGATCTGTTGCTCAGTATGCCATTGAGTTCTGTACATTTGCCGCAGAGGTAGGTTGGAACAATGAAGACCTTGTTGCTGCCTTCTTTCATGGGCTCTCTGATGCGATTAAAGACGAAGTTGCTGCCAGAGATTTACAAGAAGATCTTGAGGCATTGGTGTCTTTTTTGATCCTAAATGACATCCGACTAAGTGAGAGGCCCTCTTTCAAGGAGCGCTTGCAGAAGCCTTCTGTTCCGTTGTCTCCTACGTGTTCATTCCCACCCATGCCACCCTCTCCTCCCATGCCTCCTGGTCCCGAGTCACCAGGTACTGCTGAGCCAATGCAGTTGGGATTCATGCGTCTCTCCACAGCGGAGAGGACATTTAGGAGGAGGGAGGTGCTCTGCCTCTATTGTGGGTTACAGGGCCACCTTTTGAAGTCTTGTCCTACACATCCGGGAAACGCTCACACCTAAGGTCCTGTTGGGGGCAGACCTTGGGTGGTTTATCCTCATCCCCGGAACCGCTAAAGGAGAAACCTTTGAACACCGTTGTCCTTTCCTGGGTGGACTCCTTCATAGACTCCAGTGCTGTGGGCTATTTCATTGACAGTGCTTTTGTATCAAAGCACTCCATTCCTGTTTTGCCTCGGTCCATTCCACTTGCTATTGAGACCATTGATGGCAGGCCCCTTCAGCCCACACTCGTTACTCACGAAACTGCTCCGTTATCCATGGCTGTTGGGGCTCTCCATTTTGAAACCTTCCAGTTCCAGGTGATAAACTCTCTGCATTTTCCGGATGTTCTGGGTTATCCCTGGCTCCAAAAGCACAATCCCAGTCTCGACTGGCGCAGGTCCGAAATGTTGTTGTGGTCTCTGCAATTTATTTCCACTTGTCTTCGGAAACCAGTTAAAGTCTTGTGCACTTCTTCAGTATCTCAATTGCCAGAGGAGTACTGAGAGTTCCTAGCCGTTTTTGAAAAGGTGCGTGCTGGTACGTTGCCTCCTCGCCAGTCTTACGATTGTGCCATAGACCTTCAACCCAGAGCCATTCCTCCTTGGGGCCGGGTTTACCCTCTGTCTGTTGCGGAGAATTGTGCTATGGAGAAGTATGTTGCCGATGCTCTGTCGTGGGGGGATCATCCACAAATTCTGTTTTCCTGCAGGGGCTGGCTTCTTCTTTGTGAAGAAAAAGGGTGGCGAGTTAAGACCATGCATCGATTATAGGGGTCTTAATCGTCTTATCATTAAGAATGCTTACCCTATTCCGCTCATTACGGAACTCTTTGACCACCTCAAGGGAGCTATGGTCTTTACTAAACTTTATTTGAGAGGAGCGTACAATCTCGTTAGGATCAAGGAGGGCCACGAATGGAAAACAGCATTTAACACCAGGAGCGGGCATTATGAGTATCTTGTAATGCCCTTTGGCCTATGTAATGCTCCTGATGTTTTCCAGGAATTTATTAATTATGTCCTACGAGATATACATAGACAACATCCTCATACACCTACCCACACTTGAGGCTCATCGTTCTGATGTTACACGGGTTCTTCAGAGACTTCGTGAGAATGGCCTGTTTTGTAAACTCGAGAAATGTGAGTTCAATCAGACTCAAGTAACCTTCCTAGGTTATGTTATCTCTGTTGCAGGGTTCTCCATGGATCCTGACAAGTTATTTGCAGTTCTGCAGTGGCCTCGCCCAGTTGGTCTCCGGTCTATTCAATGTTTTTTGGGGTTTGCCAATTACTATAGAAAGTTTATTAAAAACATTTCTTCCTTGGTCAAACCTATCACAGACATGACTCGTAAAGAGAATGATCCACTCCATTGGTCACCTACTGCCATTAAGGCCTTTGGTAGTCTTAAGACTGCCTTTGCTGCCGTTCCAGTTCTGGCTCATCCTAACCCTGTCCTGCCTTTCATTCTTGAGGTCTATGCATCTGAGACTGGAGTAGATGCCCTCTTGTCTCAATGTCCTACGCCTCATGGTTCCTTGTGGTTTCTTCTCTAAGAAATTGTCTCCAGCGGAGTGCAATTATGAAATTGGCAACAGGGAATTACTGGCCATAATTTTGGCACTCAAGGAATGGAGGCATCTTCTCGAGGGTACTAGCGTGCCAGTGCTCATTCTTACTGACCACAAGAATTTAACTTATCTATCTGAAGCAAAACGTTTGTCGCCCCGACAGGCCAGATGGGCGCTATTTTTGTCTCAGTTTAATTATGTGGTCTCCTACCTGCTTGGTAGTAAGAATGTTAGGACTGATGTCCTCTCTCGACAATTTTCGCCTCTGTCCAAGGAGAAGTCTGTACCTTCTCCAGTTATACCTCCTAACCATATTTTTGCTACCATACGTACTAATTTGACTTCTCCCTTGGGGGAGGAGATGCTGGCTGCACAAACCAATGAACCTCCTGAGAAACCTAGTGGTAAGTGTTTTGTTCCTGAGAATCTTCAAACTAAACTTTTACACACTTACCACTATCCTAAAGCCGCAGATCACCCAGGCAAGAAACAAATGATTTAGTCTGTCACTCGACAATTCTGGTGGCCAGGTCTTCGTTCTAATTTTGCTGCGTATGTTGCCTTCTGCTCAGTTTGTGCACAGAATAAGACTCCTCGATGTCTTCCTGTGAGTCTTCTTCAACCTTTTGCTAATGGTGAGCGTCCTTGGACACATCTTTCCATGGACTTCATTGTCGAGCTCCCTGTTTCCAATGGCAATACTGTTATCCTTATGGTGGTTGACCATTTTTCTAAAATGTCACATTGCATTCCCTTGAAGAAGTTGCCTACCTCTCAGGAGCTTGCTTCAATTTTGCCCAGGAGTTCTTCCGTTTACATGGGTTACCCAAGGAGATAGTGTCAGACTGGGGCAGCCAGTTTGTCTCCAGATTTTGGCGTTCCTTTTGTGCTCAAATGGGCATCCAGCTTTCCTTCTCCTCGGCATATCACTCTCAATCCAATGGGGCTGCGGAATGGTCTAATCAAGCTCTGGAACAGTTCCTCCGTTGCTATGTCTCAGATCCACACAATAATTGGTCTGAATTGTTACCTTGGGCAGAGTTTGCTCGTAATAGTGCTATTAATACTTCCTCCAAGTTATCCGTGTTCATGTCAAATTATGGGTTTCAACCATCCTTGTTGCCCGATTCATTCATGTCTCAGGGTATTCCGGCTTTGGAGGAGCATCTCCGGCAACTCCGTTCCACGTGGGTGCAGATTCAGGATTGCCTTCATCGTTCTATGCAGCGCCAAAAGTTCCAGGCTGATCGTAGGCGTCTGCCCGCGCCTTCCTACCAGGTTGGTGAGAGAGTTTGGCTGTCCTTCCGCAACTTGAACCTTTGTGTGCCTTCCAATAATTTGTCTCCCCGTTATGTTGGTTCTTTTCAAACACTCCAACGGGTTAATCCTGTGGCCTACACTCTTGACCTTCCTCCTGCAATGCGCATCTCCAATGTTTTTCATGTCTCCCTCTTGAAACCATTGGTTTGTAATTGGTTTACCACTGTGTTGCCTCGTCCCCGCCCTATCTTTGTTGACAACCATGAGGAGTATGAGGTCAGCAGCATTATTGACTCTCGTATGTCCAGGGGCCGCGTACAGTATTTGGTTCACTAGAGGGGCTACTGTCTGGAGGAGCATTCATGGGTTCCCTTCTCTGATGTTCATGCTCCCGCCCTCCTCTGTGCCTTCCATGCCCGTTTTCCCAATAAGCCTTTTGTCCTCCCTCAGGGGAGGGGTCGTTGAGGGGAGGGTACTGTCAGGGTTTTTCCCTTCTTTGTTTGCCATGTGCTGCTGGCAGCCATTTTACTCACCTCTCTTCCTGACTCTGGTGCATACTGTGTGATGCTGCTCATTTCCTGCACTTCCTTTTATGGCCAGACTGGTGTACATCATCCGTGTGAGACAGGATGCAGTCTCAGAATTGTGATGTCATCACTTATTATTTAAAGGGCCTCTGTTCAGTATGCTTTGCCCTTGCGTTGTCTTAGACCTGTTTGTGAGAGCTCCTGTGTATTACCTGGCTGTCTGACGTCCCTCCTGGTTCCTGATCCCTGGCTTGTTCCTGACTCTGCTGTTCTCCTTGTTCCTGATTCTGGCTCATCTGACTACCAGCTCTGGTTTTGATTCCTGGCTTGTTATTTGACTTGTGGACTTTTTATTATTTTTTGCTATTAATAAAGGTGTTATTATGTTTGCACTTCTCGTTTCAGTCTGATTCCTTGCACCCTGGAATCTATGCGGACTTTGTCCAAATGTCCAGTTGCCAGCCTTGGTCACTTCCTATAAGACCAGACCTTCTGTCTCAATGCCCAGTTTTCCATCAGGATCTCAAATCTCTAAATTTGATAAAGGCTCGTAAGTCTGTTTCAAGTAAGATTTATCATAGGGTTTGGAAAACCTATATTTCATGGTGTTCCACTCATAATTTTTCTTGGCATTCTTTCAGAATTCCTAGGATTTTACAGTTTCTTCAGGATGGTTTGGATAAGGTTTTGTCTGCAAATACTTTGAAAGGACAAATTTCATCTCTTTCTGTCTTATTTCATAGAAAGATTGCTAAACTTCCTGATATTCACTGTTTTGTTCAGGCTTTGATTTGTATCAAACCTTTTATTAAATCTATTTCTCCTCCTTGGAGTCTCAATTTGGTTTTCAAGATTTTACAGGCTCCTCCTTTTGAGCCTATGCATTCTCTGGATATTAAATTACTTTCTTGGAAAATGTTATTTCTTTTGGCTATATCTTCTGCTAGAAGAGTTTCTGAATTGTCTGCTCTCTCTTGTGAGTCTCCTTACCTCATTTTCCATCAAGATAAAGCTGTTTTGCGGACTTCATTTAAATGTTTGCCTAAAGTTGTGAATTCTAACAACATTAATAGCTACTTAAGATTTCAGAAAGACTTCTAGTCTATTTGTTATTTTTTCTGGCTCCAGGAAAGGTCAGAAAACCTCTGCTATTTCTCTGGCATCTAGGTTGAAACTTTTGATTCACAAAGCTTATTTGGAGGCGGGGTAGTATCCGCCTCCGAGAATTACAGCTCATTCTACTAGATCAGTTGCCACTTCTAGAGCTTTTTTAGTTGATCAAATTTGCAAAGCAGCAACTTGGTCTTCTTTGCATACTTTTACTAAATTTTACCATTTTTATGTGTTTGCTTCTTCAGAAGCAACCTTTGGTAAAAAGGTTCTTCAGGCAGTTGTCTCAGTTTGATTCTAGTGCCTTTGATTAGATTTTTTTTTAAAGTTTTAAGAAAACTTGATTATTTTTTTAGATTTAATTTCTCAGAGGATTTAGCTGTTGTTATTTTATCCCTCCCTCTCTAGTGACTTGTAGATTTCCACATCTTGGTATTTTATCCCATATGTCACTAGCTCATGGACTCTTGCCACTTACATGAAAGAAAACATAATTTATGTAAGAACTTAACTGATAAATTAATTTCTTTCATAGTGGCAAGAGTCCATGAGACCCACCCTATTTTTTTGTGGTTATGATTTTTTATAAAAAGCACTTTATTTTTTCCAGTTCCTATTTTTGTATGCTTTTCACTCCTCTTTTACATCTCACTTCTTAGCTACATGTTAACTAAGGTATGAGTGAGGTGGTAGGTGTATTTATAGGCATTTTGAGGTTTGGGAAACTTTGCCCCTTCCTAGTAGGAATGTATATCCCATACGTCACTAGCTCATGGACTCTTGCCACTATGAAAGAAATTAATTTATCAGGTAAGTTCTTACATAAATTATGTTTTTATGCTGTATCTTTTAATCTGGTGAAATAAAGACTTTATTTTATGAAGAAGTATTGGCTTTTCTACATATATATATATATATATATATATATATATATATATATATATATATATATATATATACGTATATATATATATATATATATATATATATATATATAATTAGTTCAATAGAAAGGTATATAGAAGAAATATCTTTAATAGTGACCTCTCAGGGAGTTTAACCCCTTCCTCAGACCACACAAAACATGTTACATAGCATAGACTTACCCCATATTTATACCCCACATCGTGCAGTGATCGTCCACAGCAAGAATGCACATCGGCGTCCCAATGGCGCAATGGCCAGTGATGGCATCTCACCAGGGACAAACTAAAATGCAAAGCATAGTGTGTTACCAAACTAACAGGCTTCTCCTAGCAACCCTATTAATAACAGTACAGTGCACAGTGTTTTAAACTAAACCAGATTGTCAGTACATAACATCATCTTTGCTAACTTATTACTACTGTGTACATAGGGTATACAATATACAAGTAACCTCACACCTTTGTCATCTTTAGAGGTCTAGCCTACGTATAGTGTTGCTACTAATAGTCTACTGAACCTCATGAGAGATTGCTTGTTCACAGAGCTAGATGTTACCTGGTTGAAGCTGCTCTGCTCCCAGTGATTAATTTTACCTACTGTAGTGTATTTAATGGTTTACAAATAATCACCTAGATCACAAGTTTTGGGTTAGAGGCTATGCGGTGCTAACGAGCAGTTTATGCTCACCGCTCACTTACAGACAGCGCTGGTATTACGGGTTTTTACAAACCAGACAAGAAGTGAGCGTTGAGCAAAATTTTGCTCATTACCGCACTCCAATACCAGCGCTGCTTACGTTAGCGGTGAGCTGGTGTAACGTGCTCGTGCACGATTTCCCCATAGGAATCAATGGGGAGAGCCGGCTGAAAAAAAGTCTAACACCTGCAGAAAAGCAGCGTAAAACTCCTTAATGCAGCCCCATTGATTCCTATGGGGAAATACATTTTATGTCTACACCTAACACCCTAACATGAACCCTGAGTCTAAACACCCCTAATCTTACACTTATTAAACCCTAATCTGCGGCTCTCCGACATCGAAGACACCTACAATATAATTATTAACCCATAATTTCCGCTCCGGACACCGCCTCCACCTACATTATACTTATGAACCCCTATTCTGCTGCCCCCAACATCGCCGACACCTACATTATATTTATTAACCCCTAATCTGCTGCCCCCAATGTTGTTGCAACCTACCTACACTTTTTAACCCCTAATCTGCCGCCCCCAACGTCGCCACCACTATAATAAACATATTAACCCCTAAACCATCGCACTCCCGCCTCGCAAACATTAGTTAAATATTATTAACCCCTAATCTGCCGGCCATAACATCGCCGACACCTACCTACATTTATTAACCCCTAATCTGCCGCCCCCAACGTCGCCGCCACTATATTAAAGTTATTAACCCCTAAACCTAAGTCTAACCCTAAACCTAACACCCACTAACTTAAATATAATTAAAAGAAACAGAAATAAAAATTACTATCATTAACTAAATTATTCCTATTTAAAACTAAATACTTACCTGTAAAATAAACCCTAAGCTAGCTACAATATAACTAATAGTTACATTGTAGCTAGCTTAGGGTTTATTTTTATTTTACAGGCAAGTTTGTATTTATTTTAACTAGGTAGAATAGTTACTAAATAGTAATTAACTATTTAATAACTACCTAGATAAAATAAATACAAAAGTACCTGTAAAATAAAACCTAACCTAAGTTACAATTACACCTAACACTACACTATAATTAAATGAATTCCCTAAATTAAATACAATTAAATTAAATTATCTAAAGTAGAAAAAACAAACAAACACTAAATTACAGAAAATAATAAACAAATTACAAGATTTTTAAACTAATTACACCTAATCTAATCCCCCTAATAAAAAAGCCCCCCCCCCAAAAAAATAAAAAAAAGCCCTACCCTACACTAAATTACAAATAGCCCTTGAAAGGGCCTTTTGCGGGGCATTGCCCCACAGTAATCAGCTCTTTTACCTGTTAAAAAAATTACAAATCCCCCCCAACATTAAAACCCACCACCCACACAACCAATCCTACTCTAAAACCCACCCAATACCCCCCTAAAAAAACCTAACCCTAACCCCTTGAAGATCACCTTACCAGGAGAAGTCTTCATCCAACCGGGCCGAAGTCCTCAACGAAGCTGGGAGAAGTCTTCATCCAAGCTGGGCAAAGTGGTCCTCCAGATGGGCAGAAGTCTTCATCCAGACGGCATCTTCTATCTTCATCCATCCGGCGCGGAGCGGGTCCATCTTCAAGGCATCCAACGCAGAGCATCCTCTTCATCCGATGGCTCTTCTGGAATGAAGGTTCCTTTAAATGACGTCATCCAAGATGACGTCATCCAAGGATTGAGCTGGCATTCTATTGGCTGTTACAATCAGCCAATAGAATGCAAGCTCAATCCTATTGGCTGATTGCATCAGCCAATAGGATTTTTTCTACCTTAATTCCGATTAGTTAATAGAATTCTATCAGCCAATCGGAATTGAAGGGATGCCATCTTGGATGACGTCATTTAAAGGAACCTTCATTCCAGAAGAGCAGTCAGATGAAGAGGATGCTCCGCGTCGGATTTCTTGAAGATGGACCCGCTCCGCGCCGGATGGATGAAGATAGAAGATGCCGTTTGGATGAAGACTTCTGCCCGTCTGGAGGACCACTTCACCCGGCTTGGATGAAGACTTCTCCCGGCTTTGTTGAGGACTTCGGCCCGGTTGGATGAAGACTTCTCCTGGTAAGGTGATCTTCAAGGGGTTAGCGTTAGGTTTTTTTTAAGGGGGTATTGGGTGGGTTTTAGAGAAGGGTTGGTTGTGTGGGTGGTGGGTTTTAATGTTGGGGTGGGATTTGTAATTTTTTTTTACAGGTAAAAGAGCTGATTACTTTGGGGCAATGCCCCGCAAAAGGCCCTTTTAAGGGCTATTAGTAATTTAGTGTAGGGTAGGGCTTTTTTATTTGGGGGGGGGTTATTCTGTTATGGGGATTAGATTAGGTGTAATTAGTTTAAAAATCTTGTAATTTGTTTATTATTTTCTGTAATTTAGTGTTTTTTTGTACTTTAGCTAATTTTATTTAATTGTATTTTATTTAGGTAAGTCGTTTAATTATAGTGTAGTGTTAGGTGTTAGTGTAACTTAGGTTAGGTTTTATTTTACTGGTACTTTTGTATTTATTTTAGCTAGGTAGTTATTAAATAGTTAATAACTATTTAATAACTATTCTACCTAGTTAAAATAAATACAAACTTGCCTGTAAAATAAAAATAAACCCTAAAATAGCTACAATATAACTATTAGTTATATTGTAGCTATCATAGGCCTAGATTTGGAGTTTGGCGGTAAAAGGGCTGTTAACGCTCCGCGGGCTTTTTTCTGGCCGCACCATAAATTTAACTCTGGTATCGAGAGTTTAAACAAATGCTGCGTTAGGCTCCAAAAAAGGAGCGTAGAGCATTTTTACCGCAAATGCAACTCTCGATACCAGAGTTGCTTACGGACGCGGCCGGCCTCAAAAACGTGCTCGTGCACGATTCTCCCATAGGAAACAATGGGGCTGTTTGAGCTGAAAAAAAACCTAACACCTGCAAAAAAGCAGCGTTCAGCTCCTAACGCAGCCCCATTGTTTCCTATGGGGAAACACTTCCTACGTCTGCACTTAACACTCTAACATGTACACCGAGTCTAAACACCCCTAACCTTACACTTATTAACCCCTAATCTGCCGCCCCCGCTATCGCTGACCCCTGCATATTTTTTTTAACCCCTAATCTGCCGCTCCGTAAACCGCCGCAACCTACGTTATCCCTATGTACCCCTAATCTGCTGCCCTAACATCGCCGACCCCTATATTATATTTATTAACCCCTAATCTGCCCCCCTCAACGTCGCCGACACCTGCCTACACTTATTAACTCCTAATCTGCCGAGCGGACCTGAGCGCTACTATAATAAAGTTATTAACCCCTAATCCGCCTCACTAACCCTATCATAAATAGTATTAACCCCTAATCTGCCCTCCCTAACATCGCCGACACCTACCTTCAATTATTAACCCCTAATCTGACGACCGGAGCTCACCGCTACTCTAATAAATGTATTAACCCCTAAAGCTAAGTCTAACCCTAATACTAACACCCCCCTAAGTTAAATATAATTTACATCTAACGAAATAAATTAACTCTTATTAAATAACTTATTCCTATTTAAAGCTAAATACTTACCTGTAAAATAAATCCTAATATAGCTACAATATAAATTATAATTATATTATAGCTATTTTAGGATTAATATTTATTTTACAGGCAACTTTTTAATTATTTTAACCAGGTACAATAGCTATTAAATAGTTAAGAACTATTTAATAGTTACCTAGTTAAAATAATAACAAATTTACCTGTAAAATAAATCCTAACCTAAGATATAATTAAACCTAACACTACCCTATCAATAAATTAATTAAATAAACTACCTACAATTACCTACAATTAACCTAACACTACACTATCAATAAATTAATTAAACAGAATTGCTAAAAAAAAATACAATTAAATAAACTAGCTAAAGTACAAAAAATAAAAAAGAACTAAGTTACAAAAAATAATAAAATATTTACAAACATCAGAAAATTATTACAACAATTTTAAACTAATTACACCTACTCTAAGCCCCCTAATAAAATAACAAAGACCCCCAAAATAAAAAATTCCTTACCCTATTCTAAATTAAAAAAGTTACAAGCTCTTTTACCTTACCAGCCCTGAACAGGGCCCTTTGCGGGGCATGCCCCAAGAATTTCAGCTCTTTTGCCTGTAAAAGAATAAATACAATACCCCCCCCCCAACATTACAACCCACCACCCACATACCCCTAATCTAACCCAAACCCCCCTTAAATAAACCTAACACTAAGCCCCTGAAGATCTTCCTACCTTGTCTTCACCATACCAGGTTCACCGATCCGTCCTGGCTCCAACATCTTCATCCAACCCAAGAGGGGGTTGGCGATCCATCATCCGGTGCTGAAGAGGTCCAGAAGAGGCTCCAAAGTCTTCCTCCTATCCGGCAAGAAGAGGACATCCGGACCGGCAAACATCTTCTCCAAGCGGCATCTTCAATCTTCTTCCATCCGGTGCGGAGCGGGTCCATCTTGAAGCAGGCAACGCGGATCCATCCTCTTCTTCCGTTGTCTCCCGACGAATGACGGTTCCTTTAAGGGACGTCATCCAAGATGGCGTCCCTCGAATTCCGATTGGCTGATAGGATTCTATCAGCCAATCGGAATTAAGGTAGGAATTTTCTGATTGGCTGATGGAATCAGCCAATCAGAATCAAGTTCAATCCGATTGGCTGATCCAATCAGCCAATCAGATTGAGCTCGCATTCTATTGGCTTTTCCGATCAGCCAATAGAATGCGAGCTCAATCTGATTGGCTGATTGGATCAGCCAATCGGATTGAACTTGATTCTGATTGGCTGATTCCATCAGCCAATCAGAAAATTCCTACCTTAATTCCGATTGGCTGATAGAATCCTATCAGCCAATCGGAATTCGAGGGACGCCATCTTGGATGACGTCCCTTAAAGGAACCGTCATTCGTCGGGAGACAACGGAAGAAGAGGATGGATCCGCGTCGCCTGCTTCAAGATGGACCCGCTCCGCACCGGATGGAAGAAGATTGAAGATGCCGCTTGGAGAAGATGTTTGCCGGTCCGGATGTCCTCTTCTTGCCGGATAGGAGGAAGACTTTGGAGCCTCTTCTGGACCTCTTCAGCACCGGATGATGGATCGCCAACCCCCGCTTGGGTTGGATGAAGATGTTGGAGCCAGGACGGATCGGTGAACCTGGTATGGTGAAGACAAGGTAGGAAGATCTTCAGGGGCTTAGTGTTAGGTTTATTTAAGGGGGGTTTGGGTTAGATTAGGGGTATGTGGGTGGTGGGTTGTAATGTTGGGGGGGGGTATTGTATGTTTTTTTTTACAGGCAAAAGAGCTGAAATCCTTGGGGCATGCCCCGCAAAGGGCCCTGTTCAGGGCTGGTAAGGTAAAAGAGCTTGTAACTTTTTTAATTTAGAATAGGGTAGGGAATTTTTTATTTTGGGGGGCTTTGTTATTTTATTAGGGGGCTTAGAGTAGGTGTAATTAGTTTAAAATTGTTGTAATATTTTTCTTATGTTTGTAAATATTTTATTATTTTTTGTAACTTAGTTCTTTTTTATTTTTTGTACTTTAGCTAGTTTATTTAATTGTATTTATTTGTAGCAATTGTGTTTAATTAATTTATTGATTGTGTAGTGTTAGGTTAATTGTAGGTAATTGTAGGTAGTTTATTTAATTAATTTATTGATAGGGTAGTGTTAGGTTTAATTATATCTTAGGTTAGGATTTATTTTACAGGTAAATTTGTTATTATTTTAACTAGGTAACTATTAAATAGTTCTTAACTATTTAATAGCTATTGTACCTGGTTAAAATAATTACAAAGTTGCCTGTAAAATAAATATTAATCCTAAAATAGCTATAATATAATTATAATTTATATTGTAGCTATATTAGGATTTATTTTACAGGTAAGTATTTAGCTTTAAATAGGAATAAGTTATTTAATAAGAGTTAATTTATTTCGTTAGATGTAAATTATATTTAAGTTAGGGGGGTGTTAGTGTTAGGGTTAGACTTAGCTTTAGGGGTTAATCAATTTATTAGAATAGCGGTGAGCTCCGGTCGTCAGATTAGGGGTTAATAATTGAAGGTAGGTGTCGGCGATGTTAGGGAGGGCAGATTAGGGGTTAATACTATTTATGATAGGGTTAGTGAGGCGGGTTAGGGGTTAATAACTTTATTATAGTAGCGCTCAGGTCCGCTCGGCAGATTAGGGGTTAATAAGTGTAGGCAGGTGTCGGCGACGTTGAGGGGGGCAGATTAGGGGTTAATAAATATAATATAGGGGTCGGCGGTGTTAGGGGTAGCAGATTAGGGGTACATAGGGATAACGTAGGTGGCGGCGCTTTGCGGTCGGAAGATTAGGGGTTAATTATTTTAAGTAGCTGGCGGCGACGTTGTGGGGGGCAGGTTAGGGGTTAATAAATGTAATACAGGGGTCGGCGGGGTTAGGGGCAGCAGATTAGGGGTACATAAGTATAACGTAGGTGGCGGTCGGCAGATTAGGGGTTAAAAATTTAAATCGAGTGGCGGCGATGTGGGGGGAGCTCGGTTTAGGGGTACATAGGTAGTTTATGGGTGTTAGTGTACTTTAGGGTACAGTAGTTAAGAGCTTTATGAACCGGCGTTAGCCAGAAAGCTCTTAACTCCTGCTATTTTCAGGCGGCTGGAATTTTGTCGTTAGAGCTCTAACGCTCACTTCAGAAACGACTCTAAATACCGGCGTTAGAAAGATCCCATTGAAAAGATAGGATACGCAATTGACGTAAGGGGATCTGCGGTATGGAAAAGTCGCGGCTGAAAAGTGAGCGTTAGACCCTTTAATCACTGACTCCAAATACCAGCAGGCGCCCAAAACCAGCGTTAGGAGCCTCTAACGCTGGTTTTGACGGCTACCGCCGAACTCCAAATCTAGGCCGTAGGGTTTATGTTATAGGTAAGTATTAAGTTTTAAATAGGAATAATTTAGTTCATTATAGTAATTTTTATTTAGATTTATTTAAATTATATTTAAGTTGGGGGGTTAGGGTTAGACTTAGATTTAGGGGTTAATAACTTTAGTATAGTGGCAGCGACGTTGGGGGCGGCAGATTAGGGGTTAATAAATGTAGGTAGGTGTCGACGATGTTAGGGACAGCAGATTAGGGGTTAATAATATTTAACTAATGTTTGCGAGGCAGGAGTGCGGCAGTTTAGGGGTTAATATATTTCTTATAGTGGCGGCGATGTCCGGTTTGGCAGATTAGGGGTTACATTTTTTTTTTAAGTGTGTGCGATGCGGGAGGGCCTCGGTTTAGGGGTTAATAGGTAGTTTATGGGTGTTAGTGTACTTTTTAGCACTTTAGTTAAGAGTTTTATGCTAGGGTGTTGTAGTGTAAAACTCTTAACTACTGACTTTAAAATGCGGTACCAGTTTAGACAAGAGAGGATCTACCACTCACTTTTTGGCAGACTCGTTATACCGGCACTATGCAAGTTCTATTGAAAAAAAGAGGATACGCAGTTAACGTAAGTGTATTTGCGGTATTTCCAAGTCTGGCCAAAAAAGTGAGCGGTGAGTCTGTACCTTCAAGACTTGTAATACCAGCGGGCGTTAAAAAGCAGCGTTAGGACCTCTTAACGCTGCTTTTTTAACCTAACGCACAACTCGTAATCTAGCCGAATGTTTTTACCTTTATATCAGCATTTGAAATAGCTGATTTTATTTGTGGTATCCCTTCCAAAGCTGAATATGTATATATTTATTTTGAAAAGTTTTGCTAAGTTTTATCAGTATACATACAGATTTGAATCATGAAGTCACGTGTTACACTTAAAAAAAATATATTAACTTATAACTTTACAACTTTACAAGAGTCAGCTTTTCGTGTTGAAGATTACCAAAAATACTTCACAAGTACACATGTTAGTCATTAACATATTAACATACACACAGCATCCCAAGACGGTATCCCCTATCCCACAATCCATATAGCGCTTTCTAAATCTAGTGTCCTAAACCAGGGCCAGGGAGGGCTGAGCGGACCTTGCTTGTGTAAACCAGGATTTTGTTAAATCCCAGTATAGTTTGATATCCAGAAAAACCTCCTTTCTTTGGGCTTTTAAATAACCATATTCCTCCAATTGGAGAGTGTTTTCTACATGTTTCAGCCATTCTCCGGCCGTGGGGCGACACCGGGTTTTTCCATATGCTGGCTATTAGGGACTTGGCCGAATTCAAGGCAAACTGTAACACCCTTTGTCTGAGTTGACACATATTTTTGGGGAGAGCATTCAGCAGGGCTATCTCAGGGGTTAACTCAAATGCATCACCTAACAAGTGTTGTAAAAAGACTTCTATTTCCTGCCATAGAGGTTTTATTATGGGACAGCTCCACCACATATGTGACATGGAACCTTTCTGTTTACACCCTCTCCAACACATATCAGACGAGAGTGAATATATGCTTTTTAAATGTGAAGGGGTCAAATACCACCTCGATAGTACCTTATAGTTGAGCTCTAGTATCTTCGTTGATGATGATGATTTTTTAACCAGAGAATAAATATGGTCCATTCCTTGTCGTTTAATTCAATGTTTAGGTTCTGCTGCCATTTATATGTATATGTCGGTCGTGTTATGCTGCTATTTGCCATTAATATAGATTTTGCCAGTGAAAGTGTATGTCTGAGAGGGCCCTGGGAGCTACAAATGTTCTCAAAATTCGTCAGGGGTCTCGTCCAGTCAGATTTATGTTTTTTTTATTTTTTTTATTGAGGCATTGAGTATAAACAACACGACAAAGAATATGTCCAGTCACATAACAGAGGCAAAAAGAAGAAACTTATACAGATCACGTATAGAAAGTAGACAGGAATTAAAACAGCGATGTACCAATGCAGTATTTGTTATCACAATTTCTGATCCATAGTGGTGCCATATTTATATAGAGGTGAGAGTCATTGTAATAGAATATAACTATATCAAAAACAGATTAATAACAGTTGACATAAATGATAGTACTGCCTTTGTGATCCGGAGTGTAGAATGTAAAACTGTATGAATAAAATGTGTGACTGGGACATATAGGAGTGGAACCTCGATTTTTAATGCTGATAACTAGTAACTAGTAGTCCCTGCCCCAAAATAAGAAATATTCCATAAGGTAGAAGTAATGAGAGGTAGGGAGTTGGCTGTTGTCAGGCCTCCCGTAGGCCCGAGTATATGGGGGGGGGAAGCAGCGGGCAAGAGCCGTTCATAATGGAGGGGGGATGGGATGACGGAGCCAGTTAAATTGTCCTGAAGGTACAAACTATGGGGCTATTTAGCTATATGATGTAGAGAGCTCCAGGATGGGGGATGAATGTCATGAGTGGTGTGGTCACACCCCATGTAAAACTGGGAAATGTACCCCTGGGCTAGCTACCATAAAGAATTATCATTTTAATAACAGTGAACTAGACCTGGGGGAACGAGAATCACAATAGCGATACGGATATATAGATCAATTGAAATTTGGTGAATAATAGGGCAGAGGCTGCTTACAGATAACATCAGGATGGTACGATTGTAATAGTAGACTGTGCTAAAAAAAGCTATAGATAAAGAATACAAGTAATCTGCGTGCAATAATGTGTGTAACCGATATTTAGGGGTAGCATTTAGTATAAGAACATCTGTTAGCGGGTATACTACCAGCGTATACCCATAGCAATATGTTGTGGAGTCTAAATTGTCAGGAGAGTGCTATAATGTCTGTTACAGTTCCTATATGGATACCTCATCAGCGCTCAAGTGACTCAGATCAAAATATTATACTGAGTATATAGGAAGAAGGATATGAATACCCTGTAGTAGTAGGGCACACAAACATGTACTAGAAAAATGGCTTGTAAAACAACATAGTTTCTAAAGCTACCTAGTACAACCCCTTGTAATTCTATCAGCTTCTGTTGTACTTGCCTTAACTCCATACCTGTTGAGAGGTCAAATCATATGTTATGTAAGGTGGTGGGCATCGCAGATGATAGTATATAATGGGGACTATTTACTCTCTAAGCACACTACTCATTGTACAGTATTACTGGGAGCAGAGCCCTTATGGTTTGTTTCTCCGGTTAGTGTCTAAGGGAGTGACCCTCTAGATACGTGAACAAAGTTGAGGCATGTTAACATAGATCCAATACTAAAACCATACTTTTGTTAAAACATGTTAGACAAGCAGAATGTCTTACCAAGTTGCATATAGCTAAAGCAATTAAATAGAGAGCTTATATGGTCCCATAATATTGGGTAATGAGCCTATCTAAGAATTAAGTTATGAGACATATCCTTGCCGAAAACTAATGTATAGTGCAACAGCCATCTAAGGAAACAATTTGAGGCCTTTTAGACAAAACATATCTGTATATGAAAATATGAAAGTGTGAGCATAAAATCTTCCAACACTACATACGTTATGTACTGCTTCTATAAGGAGTACAGGAAGGAAAGTATAGTGGAGTACTCCTCAAGCTGCTCCTATAGGCCTGACTAAGCTTAGTTTTGAATGTTGGTTAGTGGGACAGACAATGCAACAAACCACGGGTTAACCTTAACAGGGAATAAGTTGCCCAACTACAGGGATCTAAATATATTATGAGCTATGTGCATAGTGGGGAAGATGTATAGGGCTATTTGCAAACAATAATATAGCTGGGTATACAGTGATATGACTACGGTGCTCATATTGTGGGGGTATTCCACTAAGAGATATATGCAAGACTAGTGCTTCACTTGTATAGCCATCAATAAATAGTTGCAACTTGCTATGCATGTTACCTAACATGAGTTTAAATTATGCATTACCAGAAAACATCTTAAACTGAAACTGAAACAAAACATTATGAAGTAATATATAAACTTTTAGGAACCCTTATTTAGTTGCTATAGCGCATAGTTATATATATTGGCGCCTAAAGGAGTTAAATAGTTAGCAACCAGGATGTTATGTGTAGCAGGGAGTGATCGCCAAGACAGTTGCATAAAACAAAACAGAACATCCCAATGTGCACAGCTAAAGTCTGAAAGTACATCTTAGTAATGTCAGTTGGAGAATAAGAAAAAATAAATGAAAAGTTTCCCATAGGTGTTGGACACAAGCCACACAAGAGTTCACATATCTGCAGCAAGTCCTATCACAGACCAGCGAGAGTTGGGCACTTGCGGTATGGGACAGTCACTATAAGTTTACCCCACTCCGGTTTTAAGTCCCCCCGGTACCGGTATCTTCAGATTCTGCCAAGAGTATGGATATGCGCTGAGACTCCATGTAGGAGCAGCTGTGGTAAGTCCCATCGCCATGATACCGGGCCCGATGCCACAGTAGGTGGTAAAGAGAGACTGACCTCCGTGTTTCAGGCTGCAAGGAAGTATGTTCTCTCCTGCCAGTGTGACCACCAATGGTGCATTTTTCTCCGATTTGCGAAAGGGCTGTGAACGGGTTGTAGCTCTCACACTGATTGATGTCCCTTCACATGATTCCCCGACTTTTCTGTTAGCTTTGTCTCATTGAGCGTGGGGAGTTGGCTCTGGGAACCAGCCGGCGTTGTTAAGGCCTCTGGTCCATCAGCGTTAAATCCAGGCTCCAAATCGCCATCTTGGATGTCATATGAAGTAGCGACATCCTCGAGTAGTTGCGCCAGTAACAAACTCAGCTCCGAGTAGTGGCTCTCCAACAGCCCACAGACATGTCTCTCAAATTTATACAGCGCAGCCTCCATACCTCGGCAGCGGCTATTATAGGGAATAAGCTCTGAAACAGACTTGTCAGCCATTATGGGGCTACACCATTAAGGTTGCTAGAAAGATGTCGAAATCAGTAGAAAGTAGACTTTCATTCCTTAAGAGATTATGCAATGTAGTTATCTCCGGTCTCTGGAGTTTTTTTAGCAGTTGGATTTGCTAAAGTAATTGCAATATCCCCATTGTTGAACAGGTTAAGCTGAGGAGCTCCTAGCACACATGCCTGCTCCCCATGCTGGCCAGCTCCGCCCCCCCAGATTTATGTTTTGATGTATCCACTAAGTGTTGAAGTTGTTTGTATTTTAACCAATTTGTGAAAGCCCCACCTAGTATATCACCCAACTCTAGCCTTCCTTTCACCCTCTGCCCGTTTAAAATATAGTGAATTGGCACAGTATAACCAATCTCTTTGGGTATCTTATCTACCTGTCCGTACTCCATATCCTCCATGAATTCAGCGTTCAGAGAGACGAGTTAGTGGCGACCTCAATGTAGATATATAAGGTTGTGACTTTAATATCTTATCCCAGACTGCAAACACTGAGGTGTATATTTTAAACGAGCTAACTGCTTCCGGTCTATGTGATTTTGGAATCCAGCATAAGGCTCCAACTTGTGGGATTTTTAAAATATGTGAATCAATCTTATCCAAGCTTTCATGGGAGCATTCCTGTGCCAATCTAGTATCCTCTGTATACCGATGGCTGTATAGTACATCTCCAAGCAGGGGAGACCAACCCCTCCTCTAGCGAGAGCTCTGTAAAGCGTGTTTTAATTAACCCGAGGTTTCACCGACCCCCACACATATTTATTTAATATTACCTGTAGATGTTTTAAAAAGCTGTTTGGGATTAAAATCGGGAGTGCCTCCATAATATATAATATTCTCGGGAGAGTTGTCATTTTTAAAGTTTGTATCCTGCCCCACCAAGAAAAAGGCTTCAAAGCCCACATGTTTAAATCAGTCTGTGTAGCATTATATAGCTCTGTATAATTAAGGTTAAAGAGTAAGTTATTGTTGGGGGTTAGTTTAATACCTAAGTATTTAATAGCTTTGGGTTGGAGTTGGTATGGGCAATTTTTCATCAAAGATTCTAGCTCTGCTCTCGGCAGGTTTACGTTTAGTATTTCAGACTTTTGGTGGTTGATCGAAAAGTATGATAGTCTACCAAACTCTCTAAACTCCTCAGACACAGCTGGTAGGGACGTGGATGGGGAAGAGAGAGATAACAGTACGTCATCTGCGTACAGCAAAACTTTGTATTTGTTTTGTCCCAGAGGTATACCCCTTATTTGTTCATTCTGTCTTATGCGCGCGGTCAATGTCTCAATACCCAATACAAATAAAAGAGGGGACACCCCTGTCTTGTACCATTTCCTATTTGGAAGGCGTCTGACAGTACGCCATTCAATTTTATCTTTGCCGTCAGGCTAACATACAAAGATTTAATTCTCTTAATGGTTAAATCCCCAAAACCAAATTTCTTCAGGGTGGCAAACAGAAAAGACCAATTAAGGTGGTCAAACGCCTTTTCAGCGTCTGATGTTAATAATATAGAACCAATTCCCTATGTCTTAGCATATTCGATCAGCTGCAGAGCTCTAATGGTATTATCCCTGGCCTCCCTGCCAGGGCCAAATCCCACTTGATCAGTATGCACTAATAATGGGAGGAGGGGGCTAATCCTGGTTGTTAAAATTTTTGCATACATTTTTAGATCTGTATTTAAAAGCGAAATCGGTCTAAATTTAGAGGGAGAATCTGATAGTTTTCTAATTTAGGGATCACCGCAATATGTGCTTCTTTTGTTAAGGTTCTGAAGTGCTCATGCCCGTCTAGGGCTTGAAATAGTGACAGTAAATGAGGCACCAGTAATTCACTAAAAGTTTTATAATACTTATTTGTAAGGCCATCTGGGCCTGGGCTTTTGCCTACAGGCAGCAAATGTATAGCTTTTAGAATTTCTTGAGCTGTTATTGGTTCTTCCAACACAGATATTTGTTGATCAGTTAATTGTGAAAGGTCTAGAGTCTCCAAATAATTTTCAATATCTGTTTCACTAGGGGAATGTATGGTCCTAGATAAATTATATATTTGGTCATAGAAGTCTCTAAAGACTTCAGCTATCTCCTGGCTATCTTATTTAATCTTGCCTAAGCTATCTTTTATGTTAAAAATATGATTCTTGGCTGTCTTTTTCCGTAACGCTCTTGCTAACAGTGCTCCTGCTCTGTTTCCTCCTTGGAAGTATATCTTTGTCAAAAACAATGCCTTCCTATGTGCTGCCTTTACGAGATAAGCATTTAGTGCTGACCTAGCATCTGTGAGTTTATTGAGGGACCATTTATTAGTAGGGGTCTGTTTGTGAGCTAATTCTGCTTGGTAGAGATCTGATGAAAGTTTTTTTTATAAGTCTGGTTGTGAGCTTTTCGCAGTCTTATACTGTGGTGTATGAAGTTGCCTCTCATTACCGCCTTATGGGCTTCCCATAAAATTCCTTTGTTATCTACCAAATTGAGATTGTGTCTAAAATATTCCTCTAATTTTTGTTTAATGTCTAGCACAATGTCAGGGTCATGCAGTAGCGAGTCGTCTAATCTCCAAAATGAGTGTCTCTGGGGTCTCGTTGGCCAATCTATCTATAGAGTAACTGTTGCGTGGTCTGTCCAAGCCGTTGGTAAAATCTCTGTATGAGTGGCTAGTGAGATGTAATTGTGATCTAACAATAAATAATCGATTCATGAGTATGACTTCCGTGCATGGGAGTAAAAAGTATCATTTCTAGAGCGTGCGTGCTGCAACCACTATTGTGGTCATCCCAAGGCTATCCTTAACACTGTTACTGGTATTGGAAGGTCCGCATAGTTTAGAGGCGGAGCAGTCCAACCCGGGTCAAGTGGCACATTTAGGTCACCACAAACTATCAGCACTCCTTTTTTGTTCTCAAGTATTTTGTTACTTATCTTTCTTATGAACTTGGCTTGTTTTACATTGGGAGCATATACGCATACCAGTGTAACTGGTGTGTCAAATACAGAACCTTGCAGTATAAGACGTCTTCCCTCTGAATCCTCATATTTATCATATAGTTGGAAGGGTACATTTTTATGAAACAATATTCCCACTCCTGTTACCTTTCTACTTAGATTGGAATTAAAGAAACCTACAGGGTAATCTTGGCATGTGAATTTAGGTGTGCTGTGTCTTATAAAGTGGGTCTCCTGGATGAAGACTATGTCTCCTTTAAGTTTACGGAAGTGCTTTAGTGCTATAGACCTTTTCGTGGGAGAGTTAAGACCTCTACAGTTTTGGGACAAAAACACTAATGGATTGCTAGCCATGACATATATAACTTAAATGGTTTGCTCAGCTTAGGCAGTGTGTTATCATTTGGTGTATAATGAGGATGCTCAGCCCTCCCAGCCCCAATAAACAAAGGACACCATAGCTCGCTCTGGTTCTTAGTTTTCTCCCCATAGAGTATCTCAAGCCTATGAGAACTATTATAGTCTTTGGATACGAGTAATACAATTGGTATATCTGTTGCTGACTTCTTGAAAACAAAATAACAAAAACAGAAATTAACATCAACATATTAACAGGATAACTGTTTAAAACAATGAACATCATGCTATAATCAGATGCAATAGTATCTGGATTATTCAGGGGGTGAATAGTTACTGAATCACTATTAGAGTTCACCCTGGAAAAGGATATCTTGCTACAGTTTTATTTATGTTTGTCTATCAAGTTCTGGTAGTCCAATGGGCCTTACATATAAATATTAGAGTAGGGAAAAAATCTAAAATATAGGAACAGTGAAAACAATCATAACAAAACTTAAAATATATTTAGATACGTGTTAAAGCACAACGCCTATGCAGTAGATCAGATCTATGAAAAGTGGACTTTCTTTTAATGTCCTTTGAAATGTTCTCCAATTCTTTTAGCATTTCGCTTTGGTTCAAGTAATCTCAGCTTCCTTAGTTCTGGAAGCAGCTGCCGGAGCCTGGTTTCTCTGCCTTTTTCTGCCAGTGAGATCTCTGAGGGAGTTGCGAGTTTGTCGGTTTGTTGTTCCCCGTAGAATCGTTATTTTGCAGAGATGGCGGAGTGGTTAAAGGTACTCCTCTAAATCATCCGGTGACTTGTAAATTATGATTTTATTTCCTTTGTTAACCTTTAAACAGAAGGGGAATCCCCACCTGTATTGTATTTCTTGCTCCCAGAGGTGTTCTGTGAGGTAGCGGGCTTCTTTTCTATTATTCAAAGTCATTGGACTTAAGTCTGCGTATATCTGAAGGGAATGACCCTCAAAGGTCAGAGGTGATGTCTTTCTCGCCGCTTGTGCAATCAACTCTATGGGGCCTAGTTATCAAGCCATCAACCTCAAATACGCAGGAATTCCGCAGCGTATTTGTGGCGAGGCTGATTCGCCTTAGTTATCAAAGGCTAGAGACCGGCAAAAGTAGAATTTTAGTAGATCCGCCGGACTCAATCTGACACAGATCGATTCTTACGTCACTCCAGATGTTCCGCACACAAGTGCGGCACAATGTGACTACTTTTGCTAGTTATCAAAAAACTAGCAGGTACGCTCTGCACTTTTCCGGCCCAGCGTACCTGGTTTTCAAACCGCCACCCTGGAGGCGGCGGATCCCATAGGAATCAAAGGGAGTCTGACCATAGCGAAAGTACAAGTTCGCTGCTGCCAGACATCCCATTGATTCCTATGGGAGCTGTCTACACCCTAACATGTACCCCGAGTCTAAACACCACTAATATGTCCCCCCTACACCGCCGCAACTAAATAAAGTTATTACCCCCTAAACCGTCGCTCCCGGAGCCCACCGCAAGCTACTCTATACATATTAACCCCTAAACTGCCGCTCCCGGAGCCCACCGCAAGCTACTCTATACATATTAACCCCTAAACCGCCGCTCCCGGAGCCCACTGCAACTATAATATATGTATTATCCCCTAAACCGCCGCTCCCGGAGCCCACCGCAAGCTACTCTATACATATTAACCCCTAAACCGCCGCTCCCTGACCCCGCCGCAACTATAATAAATGTATTAACCCCTAAACCGCCGCTCCCGGAGCCCACCGCCACCTACATTATACCTAGTAACCCCTATCCTGCCCCCCCTATACCGCCGCCCTCTATAATAAAGTTATTAACCCCTATCCTGCTGATCCCGCACCTCGCCACAACTAAATAAATAGTTTAACCCCTAAACCGCCGCTCCCTGACCCTGCCGCAACCTATATTAAATATTGGCTGATCGGAACAGCCAATAGAATGCAAGCTCAATCTGATTGGCTGATTGGATCAGCCAATCGGATTGAACTTGAATCTGATTGGCTGATTCAATCAGCCAATCAGTTTTTTCCTACCTTAATTCCGATTGGCTGATAGAATCCTATCAGCCAATCGGAATTGAAGGGATGCCATCTTGGAAGACGTCCCTTAAAGGAGCCTTCATTCGTCGGTTGTCCGTCGGTAAAGAAGGATGTTCCGCGTCGGCGGGATGAAGATTGAAGACCCAGCTTGGAAGATGACATCGCCCGGATAGAAGACTTCTTCAGCGCCTCTTGGAAGATGACATCGCCGGGATGGAAGACTTCTTCAGCGCCGCTTGGAGGATCACTTCATTGGATGGAAGATTTCTTCAGCGCCCCTTGGATGATGACTTCTGCCTCTCCGGATCTCCTCTTCGGTTCCATCGCACTAAAGGTAGGATTATCTTCAGGGGATTAGTGATAGGTTATTTTAAGGGGCGTTTGGGTTAGATTAGGGGTGTGTGGGTGGTGGGTTTTAATGTTGGGGGGGTTGTATTTTTCTTTTACAGGCAAAAGAGCTGAATTCTTTGGGGCATGCCCCCACAAAAGGCCCTTTTAAGGGCTGGTAAGGTAAAAGAGCTTTGAACTTTTTTAATTTAGAATAGGGTAGGGCATTTTTTTATTTTGGGGGGCTTTGTTATTTTATTAGGGGGCTTAGAGTAGGTGTAATTAGTTTAAAATTGTTGTAATATTTTAAAAATGTTTGTAACTTATTTTTTTTATTTTTTGTAACTTAGCTTTTTTTTTGTACTTTAGTTAGTTTATGTAATTGTATTTAATTGTAGTTATTTGTAGTTAATTTATTTAATTCATTTAATGATAGTGTAGTGTTAGGTTTAATTGTAACTTAGGTTAGGATTTATTTTACAGGTAATTTTGTATTTCTTTTAGCTGGGTAGTTATTAAATAGTTAATAACTATTTAATAACTATTCTAACTAGCTAAAATAAATACAAAGTTACCTGTAAAATAAATATAAATCCTAAAATAGCTACAATGTAATTATTAATTACATTGTAGCTATCTTAGGGTTTATTTTACAGGTAAGTATTTAGTTTTAAATAGGAATAATTTATTAAAGTATAGTGTTAGGTGTAATTGTAACTTAGGTTAGTTTTTATTTTACAGGTTAATTTCTCTTTATTTTAGCTAGGTAAGCTATTAAATAGTTAATAACTATTTAATAGCTATTGTACCTATTTAAAATAAATTGAAATTTGCCTGTAAAATAAAAATAAATCCTAAAATAGCTACAATATAATTATTATTTATATTGTAGCTATATTAGGGTTTATTTTAAAGGTAAGTATTTAGTTTTAAATAGGATTAATTTAGTTCATAATAGAAATATTATTTAGATTTATTTAATTAATATTTAAGTTAGGGTGTGTTAGGGTTAGTGTTAGACTTAGGTTTAGGGGTTAATAATTTTATTACAGTGGCGGCGGTGTAGTGGGGGGCAGGATAGGGGTTAATAAATTTATTATAGGTGGCAACGGTGTAGGGGGGGCAGGATAGGGGTTAATACATTTATTATAGGTGGCAACGGTGTAGTGGGGGGCAGGATAGGGGTTAATAAATGTATTATAGGTGGCGACGGTGTAGGGGGGGCAGGATAGGGGTTAATACATTTAATATAGGTAGCGGCGGGGTCAGGGAGCGGCGGTTTAGGGGTTAAACTATTTATTTAGTTGCGGCGAGGTGCGGGATTAGCAGGATAGGGGTTAATAACTTTATTATAGAGGGCGACGGTATAGGGGGGGAAGGATAGGGGTTACTAGGTATAATGTAGGTGGCAGCGGTGTCCGGGAGCGGCGGCTTAGGGGTTAATACATTTATAAGAGTTGCGGCAGGGTCTAGGAGCAGAGGTTTCGGGGTTAATACATTTATAAGAGTTGCAGCGGGGTCTAGGAGTGGCGGTTTAGGGGTTAGTAACTTTATTTAGTTGCGGGGGGCTCCTGGGGTGCCGGTATTGGGGGTAGAACAGTGTAGTTTAGTGTGGGTGCTTAGTGACAGGCTAGCAAGAAAGCTGTAAAAAAGCCGAAGAGCAGCGAGATCGGATGAGTGGTAACTATCACAGTCCACTGCTCATCGCCCCGTACTTGGTGCGCAGCTTTTTGACAGCTTTTTTGATAACTTAGGCGAATTTTTGCAGGTCCGCGGCGGCGATGTGAGGCGAGCTTAGGCGGGCGTAGACGCGTTGATAACTACCCCCCTTTGTCTTGGAATTGATGAAATTTTAGGATGATATCTCGTGGGGGCTCAGATTCCCTAGGTTTAGGCCTAAGTGCCCTGTGTGCCCTATCCAGCTGATATGGAGGCGATGTAGTAGCTTTAGTCAAATGCTGAAAAAGCCATTGTAGATATTGGGGGGTGTGGTCTGCTGTGATAGTCTCTGGAATGCCTCTAATTCTTAAGTTCTGCCTCCTTCCCCTATTATCCAGGTCTTCTAAATGGCTCTTCAGTTGCTGAATTTGAATGTCTTGAACTGAAAGACAACGAGAATGTCCATCTTTTGTGTTATTAGTATCATTCACTTGCTCCTCCATGTAATCTAACCTTTCACCCATCTCCGCCAAATCCTTCTTAACCTCTGCCAAACCATCTTACACTATCTTTGCCACTTGGTGTAATAAAGTGTTAAAGTCCTCTTTGGTTGGTAAAGTTTCTAAATCTGCTTTGGTTAATGGGGCATTTTTCTCTGCCATTACTACAGTAGGAGATGAAGTGGCTGACGTTTCCTCAGCTTCCCCCTCTGCTTCAATATCAGAGTGCTGCGAGGTACTTAATGCTTTAAAGTATGTATTTAACGTAGTGGTTGCATTTGCAATAGGCTTGGTTGTTTTATTCACTCTGGCCTGTCTTTTTGTAGCCATTCTGTGTTGTGGACAGTATTTTGCAATGGGGCCACTTTTCTGTGTTGTTAACTTTCTTAGTTACGGTAATAGCGTGAGGCTGTGCTATTATGGGAATCCACGTGTGTGCCTTTTTATGGAGCTTCTCATCTATCTTGTCCCCTGTTCTCCCCAGACTGCGAGACGATTCCCTTAGTGTATTTTACTTGGTATGTAAGACCCTGATGTTCTCTTAGCCCCAGACCTGCACCCCCTCTTTTGGTAAATTTGCGCTTTTCACGCGGTTTGAAGATATGTTGCTGCGGCCTAGTAATATGAAAGAGAAAATGGCGTGGCGATTTTCCGGACACCCTGCTGTGAGTCAAAGTGTTTGGGTGCTTTATCGCTACTTACAGTTCTTCCTTTGCAGCTCAGAACAGGTAACTTGGGATCCGGATCCATTTCAGATGCTGATCCGCTGAAACGCTCAGCCCCAATGCGGCCTGTGCTGTATCACGATGTCAGTACAGCTCCGGTATTTATTTTCTTCGCCGGGCAAGTTCCACGCTGCAGCAATGTTGTTTATGTAGGGGCAGCAGTCGTCTGGGGACAAAAAGTGGTCAACTACATGCTATTTTTCTTTTCCAAGATAAACTATTGCACAGAGCTTCTCCTAAGTGCGACCTTCCATATTGGCAGTCGGCTCCGCCCCCCTGAAAGTGTATATATTTAATTATAAAGACAGAGATAAGAAAGGGAAGCATTTGAGTGATAAAGATCTCTGATTTCTCTTCAAGTTTAGCCTATTTTGGGCCAGATTACAAGTGGGGTGCTAAATATCGCTTTTGTGTGCCAATGTGCACGGGTATTACAAGTTGACAGCAATGCGAACGTTAGCTCATATTCGCATTGCTGACGTATTCGCATTGCAGATTGCTGTTCCATAGGCTCCAAAGGGACCCTCGTTCTGATGTCATCGGAGACGGCACAGAACCTAAGCGCATCAAAGGGGGTAAGTAGCGCAGCGATGCAACAATATTAAATATCTATGTATATGATTATATACATATATGTTTATGTGTTAACATGTGTATGTACACATAATAAAACATAAATATATATTGCCTAGATTACGAGTGGTTACTATTTAATAACATAGGTGAGGTTAGAGAGGCTGAAGATGCTCTAGGGAGCCTAACAAAAACTTACACTATAGTTAGCGCACTACTAGTAATCTAGGCGTATGTATATAAATTATCATATACATATATATTTACTGGGAACACATAGTTCCCATAGACTGCAATGTAAAGGCACTACACTTTATTTTGGGAGCATTTGGGGCAAATTTATAAAATGAACCGGAGATCTGATCTCTGGTTAATTTTATAAGCGCTACTTGTAATGATTGGTAATTTATCGTGCGCCCACAAACGGGCAAATTTGCCCATTTGTGGGCGCACAATATATTAGCACTCCACTTGTAATATAGCCCTTTGATGGGTTGTGGTTTGAAAGATCAAATCTGGCTTTTACAAAAAGAAACACAAAGAAGCAATTATACTCTGCAACTAGGAACACTTTAAGGGAAACCAACTTTACAGCACACTGTCTCTTTAAATGAACAATTTGTTCCAAATATGTAAAAAGCTTTTTTTTTTTTACTAAAGGTTTATGCTTGTCAGGTGTTGTTAAAAGGAAATCATAGCTTGCCAAAAGATACTTATTTTAAACATCAAAGGTTAGTGAACCCAGCCAGTGAAAGAGGCAATTTTATAGTCTGCATTAATATTCCTAACGTCAGACACAGTCATAACAGTAAAACAGTCACAATGTAGGACATAGTGGTGCACTCTTTTAGTGACTCAATTTCAAAATTAACTATCTCCGCATTGGTAACTTGGCAAAGGTCAACCACTAAGCTTTACTTGATATTCTGTTGATATTCCCTTGAGTTTTAAGCATGAGTCACTGTCTCAATGGGATGATCTGAGTGCAGATTATACAAAGTATTTTACATTAATTTCCTTAGCAACTCAGTGTAACCTGCAATCGATTTGACGTAACAGCTGGATATAGTTAATTACAGAAGACTGGAATGAGAGACTAAAACTGTTAATGTCAAATATTGCTCACTTGTGTGCCAGTAGGTTAGAACTTGATGCAGAATTTTGTTTGGCTTTCTTTCTTTGGTACCATTTAAAACCCTAAATTGATATTAAAGGGACATGAAACCCAATTTTTTCTTTCATGATTCAGATAGAGCATGCAACTTTAAGCATGTTTTTTTAGTTGAAATAATTTTTATTATTATTATTATAAGCATTTTACAACCTGAGATATACAACAACATGAAGATAAAGAAAAGAGCGATTTTATTTACAATGTCTGTCAGTATCATATCATATGCATATTCATTATATCACAGAATCAGTCAGTACTCTGGAGCACTCAGCTATTAAGTCCAGGTGATCATGAATCACTGGGGACCAATATACTCGGAGTTGTTGTCTTCTGTGGTCGGATTTCTAATTGTCTCTTAGCACACATGACCACATAAGTAGTTAGTAATACTTAAAAAAAAAAAAGGGTAAGATATTAAACCAAAGAGAAAATAAAAAGAAAGAAAAAGGGAACAAAAACTTAAAAAAACGTATACAATTAAGAAAAACATTTCTAAACTGTTAAAACTTTGTTTGTCTTATCAATCGGTAATGCCTATCTTTGACACATAATCCAATGCTAGAAGTAGAAGGTGTAGTTATGGACGTTATCTAAATAAAGCAATACAGAATGTTATCTTTGTCGAGCAGAGCTGGAGGGGGTGATCTTGTAATCGTCCCCTAACCTCGAGTTTCCCCCCTTTTATCCTGTCTTATAAATACTTCTAGTCTTAAGCATGTCTTTTTAAAGGGACATGAAACCCAATTTTTTATTTCATAATTCAGATAGAGCATGCAGCTTTAAGCATGAAATTTTAAAGGGACATGAAACCCATTTTTTTTCTTTCATGAGTTAGAAAGAGCATTACATTTTAAACAACTTTCCAATTTAATTATGTTATCTAATTTGTTTCATTCTCTTGATATCCTTTGTTAAAAATCATATCAAGATAGGCTAAGTAGCTTTGTGCACATAGATGCCTTGTGTGATTGGCACACCCATATGCATTGCTATATATTTAGCAAAGGATATCTAAGGAATGAAGCAAATTAAATAATAGAAGTAAATTGGAATGTTGTTTACAATTTTATTTTCTATCTGAAGCATGAAAAAAATTATAAAATATTTAGGTTTCATCTCCCTTTAAGCACCCTGGGTAGCATTTGCTGATTGGTCGCTACATTTAGCCACCAATCAGCAAGCTCTACCCAGGTGCTGAATTAAAAATGGGCCAGTTAATAAGCTTTACATCCTGCTGTTGAAATAAAGATACCAAGAGAGTGAATAAAAGTTGATAATAGGAGTAAATTAGAGAGTTGCTTAAAATTGCATGCTCTATCTGAATTGTGAAAGAAAAAATTGAGTTTCATATCCCTTTAAGGAAGGCTTTTTATTTATCATAAGAGGGCATTTTAAAATATATGATAGTTACTTGTTTTGCTTTTTATTCAGAAAATGCTTTCTATTTTTATGTTTGTGAGACATGTTCCCTGCCCACCAGTTTGAGTTGCGCATATTAGCCAATAGCCAGTGATGTGTTGTGAACAAACATATACTTCCTCAGTCTCAAAATAAAACTAAACAGCTTAAAGGACCAGTAAATGCAGTAGATTTGCATAATCAACAAATGCATGATAAAAAGACAATGCAAAAGCACTTAGGGACCGATTTCACAATGTGTGGACGGACATCGATAAATGCCGACAGCCTACGCTCTCGGCATTTATCATTGCACAAGCATTTCTAGTGAAATGCTTGTGCAATGCCGCCCCCTGCACATTCTCGGCCGCAGGGGGTGTCAATCTACCCGATAGTATCAGATTGTGCGGATTGCTGTTCGCCGCCTCAGAGGTGGCGGACGAGTTAAGGAGCAGCGGTCTTAAGACCGCTGCTTCTTAACTCCTGTTTCCGTGGAGAAAAATCTGCATTCGGGGCTTGATAAATCGGCCCCTTAATCTGAACTTCTAATGAGTAGTATATATTTCCCTGACATATTGCAAAGTTATCTCTATTTCCCCTCCTCCTGTATCATGTGACACAGCCATCAGCCAATCACAAATGCATATACATATATTCTGTGAATTCCTGCACATGCTCAGTAGGAGCTGATGACTCAAAAGTGTAAATATAGAAAGACTGTGCACATTTTGTTAATGGAAGTGAATTGGAAAGTTTAAAATTGCTGCTCTATCTGAATCAAAATCAGTAGCACAGGGTGTGTTATCTTGCGCTCTAGCAGTTATTGTTTGCCCATTAACTCAACACCATGTTAGACCAACTGTGCAAGTGTATACATTTGTATTTATGTGTATATATGTATGTATATGTGCACATGCATATTTACACATAAATATACATTTATATACATTGGAACTCTTTCTAGTCAAACACTTTGCCATATACCATATCCCTTTTGACCCTTATAAAACCTTTTTATTAATATGTAAATTATATATTTTTATTAAAAGTGTATATATGTGTGTAATACTTTATTTAACCCTTTGAGTGCTAATGACGGCTCTGAGCCGTCACAGAGTTTCCCACTCTGGTTCTGACTAGCACTCTCCCACCTTAACGGAGATCTGGGGGCTCCTACCCGCTCCTACCCCGGCAATCGTGCCTTTAGAGTGACAGGCATCGCCGGGGCTTCCCGTTTTTCGTGGTGACGTCACACGCAATAACGTGATGACGTCATTGCGCAACTTTATTTATACTTAACAATGTTAAGTATAGGAGCAGGGGGCATGCTGCTTAGAAGCCTGTATCTCAGTAATCTAAGCAGCTACAGACCCCCAAGACTTGCACCTTTCCAACAGTGTAAGTCTTGGGGGTCTGAAAAAAAATGAAAAAAAAGTTAAAAAAAAAATTGTTCAAAAAATAAAAAAATTAAAAAAACATTAAAAAATCTTAGCACTCAGGTGGGAAAGTGCTTAGCACTCAAAGCGTTAAATGTGAGTTTTTTTTTTGAAAATATTTTTTTTATTGAAGTTGAAATATATATTCACAAAGAAGATTCGCCCTGAGGCCAATATTACATCAGAGTGAGTAAAACAATGTCTATAAGCTGACATTATTAGAGAACAAAAAGAGAAAAAAGATACAAAATACATATGTGACAAGATAAATACATGTCCAATCTTAGCTTGAATATAGACAAGAGTTTTGGCGAGATATAATATAACTTCATTTTTTTGTTACACTATTAACAATTAATCTCCACAGTGCTATAAAGAACAGTCGATAGATTATCTAAGTCAAGGATAACAGCCTGTGCAGATTTAGCATACTTGTCAGACACTTTTGGGCTGAGACATATAGGGGGGGAAGGGATATTCAGCGGATAAGCACCGCTATGTATATAGGGAAGGCGTTGGAAGGGGGGGGCGGAGTCTAAAACAAGTGTAGGTAGCTTAAGGAAGATGATAGAAGCTTAGGAGGTTAGGAGTTCAAGTGAAGGGATCTCAGGACCATCAAAACAAAATTATATCTAGCAGAACATGGTGCTGATTCAATTAGTCTTTGCCATTCATTTTCCTCTCTAATATTATGGTTGTACCTATAAGGGTGGTGGTATAAAAGTTAGTAAAGGAGCATTATCAAGGCTTAAAATGGCTTAGTACTGACAGCACAGCAGGATTTGTAATCCATGAGATTGAATGTTAGGGGAGTATACTGGTTTTTAGCAATTCTAAGGTTATGGTAAAGGGGGGGAAATTAGGAAGTATGGGGCACAGGAGATGTCTGGTTGCGCTCCTCTCCTGGGGAAATGCTAGCTATAAGCGATGTGGGGAAAAGGAATAGTGATATGACCTGCAGGCAACATGTGCCAGCAGGAAAGGGAAGAGAGGAGCTCAGTATGGGCAGAACATTTGCGCTACCAATAAATTCTATGTAGGGAGTATGCTATTCTTAGCTGGGAACTTGAGTGGGCCAAGTAGAGAGAGTACCCCTATATAGGGGGGGGGGGATAAAAAATAACACTTGACATGCTTAAATGATAGCTAACAAACATAAGACACATAAATAGCAAAGCTCAGTGACATAGACATAACATAACTATGAGTACTTAAAATAATGATAATGACATATTCCTTTTGCGATCATTATCATTTAGCAAGTATGATATATAGTAGAATTATTTAACAACAAGTGGATAAGCATAGCTATACCCTCCACTTAATCCAGGAACTTAAATAAAAACAATAGGTCCTGAACTACACGCAGCAACTCAAAAATCAAAAAATGCGTTTGCAGTAGTCCAATTAGACTAGGGGTTATCTAAAATTCAAACCAGCTTCCTTTACCTATAAAATGAGCTATGACGAGAATAGGTAAGAACTAGAACATATAAACGCAAACATACATATCCTCAAAACTAATATATAAATGTACTCATTACACCAGGTAGGCAGTGTTTTTAGGTATAATGCTGGAGTTTGTCAAAGGCCCCAGAATACAGCTGTTAGGCAGGAGGATGCTATGGCTGTGGAGCTTGAGTAGGTGATATATCCTACTTATGTATCTAATGTGCCTAATATTACTATGAATCCTGGCTTTACGCAGGGAGCACAGAGCACTGAAAGGGATTGGCACATAAGCCTATGAGAGTCAAATGTCGTGAGGGATATATAAAGCCGGCTAGGTAGTATATTATGTTCTGCTCAGAAGGTCGTCTCTTAAGGCAACTTAGGTCCCAATAGCAGCCTGCTCATAGAAAACAGTTATGTAAGTAACAAACACAAGACCTACCCTACTGCAAAACTAACAGCTCTCAGCTTGTGTCATACATATGCTATGTGGTTACATAGAAGGCACATTTGGATATAAGATGTAGATGTACATATTTAAAGCTAGACATCTATGTAGAATCTCTCTAAGCAGCTGGGGCTACATCCTCTGGCTAAAATATGGTGTATAAGACAAATGACCACCCACACAAAACCAGGACCTACTAGTATTAATAAGTAATTGTAAATATTAAGACCTGCCTTATATGGGGTGGTCACCGGGCACTAATTTTATAGGTTTTCAGGGATTTAGATGTAGACCTCAGGCAGTTTTAATTGCATTCGGTAACTTATTTGTCAGACCTCAAGATCGCCATTTTAGATAAAATTTCACACACAACAGAGAGCAGATGTTGTTGAATATAGAGAGCAGGCAATGAGAGATACAAAAACAAAAAGCATACCATAGGCTTAGATTACAAATATGTAATTATGCAATTGACAATAGAATGATCCTGAAATTTTAGCCAACATACTAAAACAATCAACATTGAATTAAAGGGTTAAGGCAAAGCAGCCCTCAAATCCTGGATGGTGGGAAAAAAAAATATAACATCCATAATAGTGAGAGTGTCTTATAGTGCTCCCTCATGTTAAGTCCACAAATAGAGCCGGGTGTGTGCAGTTAATGTCCCCAAATCACACAGAAGTAACAAGCTAACAGATTATCAGTGCGCTATGAGGAGCTGCATGGGGTACTGGGACGTTACCCAATTCCACTTCTAGAGGCGGCAATCACCCCACGGCTAAGGTCATGTCCAAGGGCTGAGCAAGGTATGGTAAAATATTGCCGGAAAAGACCTAAGTGTGATCTTGCTACCCGGGTAGAGGATACCGGGTGAGTATATGGGATTGAGAGCACGTCTATACCTGCTAAGGAGGATCCCATGAGGTACTGCCGTACGGGTGCTAGTCCCCTGCTAGAGACACATGTTACATCATCCGAAGGGTAAGGGGTACCACCCGCCCTGATGCATGGTAGTAGCTGGGCACTCGATAGAAGCATTGGTACAATCTGTAGGAGACTGTGAGCCGTGTCGCAGTTAGCTTCCGCTGCCAGAGTAAAAGCTTTTAGGAGTATCTGCATATTGGGTCCCTGTTCCTCCATTGTATGTCCCTTTAATGTGGGCGAGGTGCAAGCGAGCTCTGGAACTCAACCACCATCTGCATCTGGAGAGACAGGGGGTGCAATTGTTTTCCCTAACGTTGCCGGAAAGGTGAGCAGTAAGCACCGCTCCTCATGATCTGTAAGGTATAGGTCAGGGCCAGCGGGCTGTTCCATTTTCTCACTTAGTAGCACTGAGTCCGGTGTTTTAGGAAGGCTTGAGGTAGCTAGAGGGTCATGCCCCAGCAGCGTGTCACATTCGACCAGCGAAGTAGCACTTACATCTTCAACAATAAAGCCCAACGGAGGAGGATGGGTAAGTGTGACAGGCTGGATTGCTCGAGGTAGGTCCATCCACGTGGCTCCAAGCTTTTCGCCATAAAGGGTACGGTAGGACGGTCCTCTTACCTCCGACTTTATAGTAGCCGATAAGTCTAGGAAACAGCTAGTTAGCTGCCGGTCCAGGTCCCGGAGCAAAGTGTATAGTGACTCCGGAGTCTCTGCCATGTTGATAGTAGTCTCAAGGTCCAGTTAAGGTCTATATTAGAGAGAGTAGGCCCTTTTAACTGCTGTGCAGAGAAGTCGTTAGTTTTCAATTTGTAAGCAAGCTTTAGCTCCGGCAAGTTATCCTTCAGCTAAGGATTAGATAAACAACATCCCCGTGTCATTAGATCAGTTTTTTCTAAGAATAAAGATCATTTTTTAGAGTTAGGCCTGGGAGCTCCAGATTTGCACGTCTAGTCATCTAGGCTGCTGGCTCCGCCCCCCTTGTTAAATGTGTTTTTGATGTGTTTTGTGCAACTTTTTTTTAACCTTTACTGTTTACTTTAGGTCTCAAGATACTCAAAATATTGTAATTAAACATTTTTATTACCATCTAAGGGGTCGATCCGATAAAAAAAATATTTGCGCGGGTTTGGTATCCTATATACAGCGTAACCTAGAAGTTACGCGCGTATATTTCTGCCGTCGCCCGTAGTTTTTTGGGCCATAGGCAGGTATACCAAACCCGCGCAGTTTGGTATCCAATATACAGCGTAAGGACTTACGTGGCGAAAATGGAGAAATCTTACTCCATTTTCACCTCGCCACAAAAAGCAGCCGTAAGAAGCCTTACGCTGACTATTGGAGCCCCGTAACTCCCTAAACTGGCTGCTAAATAAACGCCTAACGCATGCGCAATGTCTATCTACCTGTCAACCGCGATCTGCTAAATAAAACCTAACACCTAACGCATGCGCAATGTCTATCTCCCTGTCAACTGCGATCCCCCCCGCAATGCCTAATAAAGTATTTAACCCCTAAACCGCTGCCATCTACATAAACTAACCCCCTACTGTGAGCCCCTAAAACCGCCACCATCTAAGTGATCTATCCCCTAATGTGAACCCCTAAAACCGCCACCATCTAACTGATCTATCCCCTAATGTGAACCCCTTACATCGCCGCCATCTACCTTATCTATCCCCTAATCTGACCCCTTACACCGCCGCCACCTATATAAAAATTATTAACCTCATAATCTAATCCCCCTATACCGCCGCCAGCTATATTAATATTATTAACCCCTAATCTAATCCCCCTAAAATAATTATCTCTATTACCAGCCCTTAAAAGGGCCTTTTGCGGGGCTTTGCCCCAAAGTAAACAGCTCTTTTGCCCTATAACCTGCCCTCCCTACACCGCCGCCACCTATATTAATGGTATTAACCCCTAATGTAAGCCCCTTACACCGCCGCCATCTATATTAAAATTATTAACCCCTAATTTAATCTACCTACCCCACCGCCAGCTATATTATCTATATTAACCCTAAGTATATTATAGTTAATATAGTTATTACATTATATATATTAACTATATTAACCCTAATTATATTAGGGTTAATATAGTTAATATAGTTACTATAGTATTTATATTAACTATATTAACTCTATCTAACCCTAACACCCCTAACTAAATTCTTATTAAATAAATCTAATTCATATTATAAACTAAAATATTCCTATTTATATCTAAATACTTACCTATAAAATAAACCCTAAGATAGCTACAATATAATTAATAATTACATTGTAGCTATGTTAGGGTTTATATTTATTTTACAGGTAAATTGTTAATTACTTTAACTAGGTATAATAGCTATTAAATAGTTATGAACTATTTAATAGCTACCTAGTTAAAATAATTACCCAATTACCTATAAAATAAATCCTAACCTAAGTTACAAATACACCTACACTATCAATAAATTAAATAAACTACAAATATCTATCTAAATTTTTTTTAAATAAACTAAACTAAATTACAAAAAACAAACAAACACTAAATTACAAAAAATAAAAAAAAGATTACAAGATTTTTAAGCTAATTACACCTATTCTAAGCCCCCTAATAAAATAATAAATCCCCCCAAAATAAAAAAAATTCCCTACCCTATTCTAAATTAAAAAAAGTTCAAAGCTCTTTTACCTTACCAGCCCTTAAAAGGGCCTTTTGTGGGGGCATGCCCCAAAGAAAACTGCTCTTTTGCCTAAAAAAAAAACAACACAATACCACCCCCCAACATTACAACCCACCACCCACATACCCCTATTCTAACCCAAACCCCCCTTAAATAAACCTAACACTACCCCCCTGAAGATCTCCCTACCTTGTCTTCACCACCGGGCCGAACTCCTCATCCGATCCGGGCGATGTGTATCCAAGCGGTAAAGAAGAGGTCTTCATCCCAGCGATGTCTTTATCCAAGCGGCAGCAAAGTCTTCTTCCATCGGGCAGAATCTTCCAACAAGCGGCATCTTGAATCTTCTCTCCACTGACGTGGAGCATCCATCCCGGCCGACGACTGAACGACGAATGAGGTACCTTTAAATGACGTCATCCAAGATGGCGTCCGTCGAATTCCGATTGGCTGATAGGATTCTATCAGCCAATCGGAATTAAGGTAGAAAAATCTGATTGGCTGATTGAATCAGCCAATCAGATTCAAGTTCAATCCGATTGGCTGATTGGTTCAGCTTTCTTACCTTGGCCATGTCTCTGAGTATTGCACACCTTGTGCTTTTGGGCACTCCAGTGATGTTGCAGCTCTGAAATATGGCCAAACTGGTGGCAAGTGGCATCTTGGCAGCTGCACGCTTGACTTTTCTCAGTTCATGGGCAGTTATTTTGCGCCTTGGTTTTTCCACACGCTTCTTGCGACCCTGTTGACTATTTTGAATGAAACGCTTGATTGTTCGATGATCACGCTTCAGAAGCTTTGCAATTTTAAGAGTGCTGCATCTCTCTGCAAGATATCTCACTATTTTTGACTTTTCTGAGCCTGTCAAGTCCTTCTTTTGACCCATTTTGCCAAAGGAAAGGAAGTTGCCTAATAATTATGCACACCTGATATAGGGTGTTGATGTCATTAGACCACACCCCTTCTCATTACAGAGATGCACATCACCTAATATGCTTAATTGGTAGTAGGCTTTCGAGCCTATACAGCTTGGAGTAAGACAACATGCATAAAGAGGATGATGTGGTCAAAATACTCATTTGCCTAATAATTCTGCACTCCCTGTAGTTAATATATATAATATAATAACTATATTAACTGTATTAACCCTAATATAATTTAATAAGAGTTAATTTATTTTGTTAGATAAAAATTATATTTAACTTAGGGGGGTGTTAGGGTTAGGGTTAGAATTAGCTGTAGGGGTTAAAAAATGTATTAGTGGTGAGCTCCGGTCGGCAGATTAGGGGTTAATGCTTGAAGTTAGGTGTCGGCGATGTTAGGGAGGGCAGATTAGGGGTTAATACTATTTATTATAGGGTTATTGAGGCGGGAGTGAGGCGGATTAGGGGTTAATACATTTATTATAGTAGCGGTGCGGTCCGGTCGGCAGATTAGGGGTTAATAAGTGTAGGTAGGTGGCGGCGACGTTGGGGGCGGCAGATTAGGGGTTAATAAATATTATGTAGGTGTCTGCGGTATTAGGGGCAGCAGATTAGGGGTACATAGGGATAACGTAGGTGGCGGCGGTGTACGGAGCGGCAGATTAGGGGTTAAAAATTTTTAATAGAGTGGCTGCGATGTGGGGGGTCCTCAGTTTAGGGGGACATAGGTAGTTTATGGGTGTTAGTGTACTTTAGAGCACAGTAGTTAAGAGCTTTATAAACCGGCGTTAGCCTAGAAAGCTCTTAACTACTGACTTTTTTCTGCGGCTGGAGTTTTGTTGTTAGATTTCTAACGCTCAGTTCAGCCAAGACTCTAAATACCGGCGTTAGAAAGATCCCATTGAAAAGATAGGATACGCAAATGGCTTAGGGGGATCTGCGGTATGGAAAAGTCGCGGCTGCAAAGTGAGCGTTAGACCCTTTCCTGACTGACTCTAAATACCAGCGGGCGGTAAAAACCAGCGTTAGGAGCCTCTAACGCTGGTTTTGACGGCTACCGCCAAACTCTAAATCTAGGCCACAGATTCTATGAACGGCAGCGGTCTCGCTGCAAATGCTGTAATAAGGTATCAACATAGAAAACTTAAAACACGTAGTGTTATCTTAGATGTTTTTACATGCTAGAAATATATCTTTCTGAACAAATGGTAGTTATGTATCTACCAATCTATAGTTAATTATATTAATTCACTGTAGTGGATCTATTCCTGTAACGGTTACCCTGTGTTACAGTGAACCAACAGGTGTGGAAAGACCCTTTGGGATACACCTTTATTTATCAACTTGTATTTCACTGAGATATCGATAACATGAAGATTTGTGATGGATAAAAATGAGTAAACATCGGAGTCCCAACAATAGTACTACAATTATAATTAATCGATTGTGCTGGGAAAGGTCCACTATAGTGGCAGGTGAAATATTTGATACTACCAGAATAACGTTGCATAAAAATTAATGCAAACAGCTATGTAGATTCCTAGTATATTTAAATAAACATTTGCATGTGAGATATTATGCTTGAGATGGAACTCGATGAAATACGCTATCAAATAAGAACAACAATGTATTTATTTCTGTGTTTCTATGTTGGTTAATATAATAAATAACTTTGTTTCTATGAGCGGCAGCGGTATCGCTGCAAATGCTGAAATAAGGTATTAATATAAATAACCTGAAACACTTGTTGTATATTTTTACATGCAGTCTTAAATATTGTTTCTCAACGAATGGTAGTTATGTATCTACCAGTATATAGTTAACTATATTGATTTATTGTTGTGGATCTATTCCTGAAACTGTTGCCTTGTATTACAATAGATTATCAAGTATAGCTTTAAATGTAAGAATAGGCAAACCCAATCTCACACGAAAAGACCCTTATGGTATCCGCCCATATTAATCAACATGTAATTCACTAATTGCCGGTAGATCATGAGTTTATATTTAGTACAAATGATGTTTATTAATACTAGAGAATCGAAGTTAAAGGTATCATTATGCTAAAAACGTCATTGATAGTATAGTTAGGATTATGCTGTATGGCTGTATGGCTGCGTTTGCGGTTGTCTATCTGTATAATCTGCCGTAGTTATGAGTATAGAGATAACCGTTTGGGTAAAAGCTCCCGGTAAACAATACAACAAAGAGACCCCACTATAGCCTATGTGCCACAAATTAAAGTAAGGACTACTCGATCCTAATATTAAAAAAGAGCTGAAAATGCTCTGACACTACACTTAACGCGTTTCACCCGTATAGGGCTTTATCAAATGCGGCGGGCCGCCCCGTCTCGAAGGAATTTATACCCGGTAAAAACCGTAGGTACCGCCTCTGCTATTTTCTGATTGGATGATAGGTTAGTTACTCCGTGTTGTCACCGATCGGTGCTGTGGGTCTCGGATGTCTTAAGGAGGACATGTGTGATCTTAAGATGGAATATGTTGATTTTATTCATACAAGTAGATCTGTTACATATTTAATAGTAAATAAATTAGTTGATCCATTTATTCTTGTATATGTTAATTCTATTTGCCCATCCTATCACCTAAGATATAATGTACAAGTTCATGTATTTGTATATAGGGGAGATTCCATTCCAGAAATTATATTTATTCATAGGTAAATATGTGTCACCAGTAAGATATATACAATATATATAAATTGTTACTCTCAAGTGGTTTATCTTTGAATTTTCATTATAAATAAACAGAAATAAATATTAGACATTTAAGTAGTTTGTTAGTATGATCTTATAAATTGTACATACTTAGTGTCCTCCATGATACTAGAATAGCAATTTGTATACTATTGTTCATCTTCAGAATGGCTGTCATAGTAGTCAATAGCTTTATTGAGTTATGTAATAATACTGGAGTCCTCAGTGTAGAGTTGAGATCTTAGATAGCTTGTGGAATAAAAATTCTCAGTTCAAGATCGAACATGTAATATTTTGGTGTTCTTGTTAATGCTTCAGCTATTGTTCAAAATCTATCTAGTTTATTGTTATATGGATGTGTTGCTTCTCCCTATATGATCCTAAAATTACGGTTATCGTCCAGAGATGGTGGATGCTTTAGCAGTTTCTTGGTTTTACCAACCTGCTTATATCTTTCCGCCTCTAGTTCTTCTTCCAAGAGTGATCTCCAAGATCATTATTGAACAATCGTATGTGTTTTTGATAGCACCAGTGTGGCCTCACAGGTTTTGGTATGCAGATCTTGTTTGGATGTCCAGTTGCCAGCCCTGGTCACTTCATCTAAGACCAGACCTTCTGTCTCAAGGGTCGTTTTTTTCCATCAGGATCTCAAATCGTTAAATTTGAAGGAATGGAAATTGAACGCTTAGTGCTTAGTCATAGAGGTTTCTCTGACTCAGTGACTTATACTTTGCTACAGGCTCGTAAGTCTGTTTCAAAGAAGATTTATTATTGAGTTTGGAAGACCTATATTTCATGGTGTTCTCATAAATAATCCTGGCATTCTTTAAGAATTCCTAGAATTTTACAGTTTCTTCAGGATGTTTTGGATAAAGGTTTGTCTGCAGGTACTTTGAAGGGACAAATATCTGCTCTTTCTGTTTTATTTCATAGAAAGATTGCTAAGCTTCCTGATATTCACTGTTTTGTTCAGGCTTTGGTTTGTATCAAGCTTGTTATTAAATCAATTTCTCCTCCTTGGAGTCTTAATTTCGTTTTGAAGACTTTGCAGGCTCCTCCTTTTGAGCCTATGCATTCTTTGGATATTAAACTGCTTTCTTGGAAAGTGTTGTTTCTTTTGGCTAACTCTTCAGCTAGAAGAGTTTCTGAATTGTCTGCTCTCTCATGTGAGTCTCCTTTTCTGATTTCCATCAGGATTTGGAGGTGGAACAGAACAGAACAGAACAGCCAATAGAATGCAAGCTCAATCTGATTGGCTGATTGGATCAGCCAATCGGATTGAACTTGAATCTGATTGGCTGATTCCATAAGCCAATCAGAATTTTCCTACCTTAATTCTGATTGGCTGATAGAATCCTATCAGCCAATCGGAATTCGAGGGACGCCATCTTGGATGACGTCCCTTAAAGGAACCGTCATTCGTCGGGAAGTCGTCGGTGAAGATGGATGGATCCGCGCTGGAGGTCTTGAAGATCAGCCGGTCATCATCGGATGGAAGAACATAGAAGATGCGGCTTGGATGACGATGTTTGCCGGTCCGGATGTCCTCTTCTGCCCGCTTGGATCAAGACTTCAGCCGGAGGATGGACGTCACTCTTCAGCCCCCGCTTGGGCTTGGATCAAGACTTCGGAGGCTTGGATCAAGACTTCGGTGGACGGATCAGTGAACCAGGAGTGGTGAAGATAAGGTAGGGAGATCTTCAGGGGCTTAGTGTTAGGTTTATTTAAGGGGGGTTTGGGTTAGATTAGGGGTATGCGGGTGGTGGGTTGTAATGTTGGGGGGGTATTGTATGTTTTTTTTCCAGGCATGCCCCGCAAAGGGCCCTTTTAAGGGCTGGTAAGGTAAAAAAGCTTTTCTATTTTAATTTTAGAATAGGGTAGGGCATTTTTTTATTTTGGGGGTCTTTGTTATTTTATTAGGGGGCTTAGAGTAGGTGTAATTAGTTTAAAATTGTTGTAATATTTTTCTAATGTTTGTAAATATTTTTTTATTTTTTGTAACTTAGTTCTTTTTTATTTTTTGTACTTTAGTTAGTTTATTTAATTGTATTTAATTGTAGGTATTTTATTTAATTAATTTATTGATAGTGTAGTGTTAGGTTTAATTGTAGATAATTGTAGGTATTTTATTTAATTAATTTATTGCTAGTGTAGTGTTAGGTTTAATTGTAACTTAGGTTAGGATTTATTTTACAGGTAATTTTGTAATTATTTTAACTAGGTAACTATTAAATAGTTCTTAACTATTTAATAGCTATTGTACCTGGTTAAAATAATTACAAAGTTACCTGTAAAATAAATATTAATCCTAAAATAGCTACAATATAATTATAATTTATATTGTAGCTATATTAGGGTTTATTTTACAGGTAAGTATTTAGCTTTAAATAGGATTAATTTATTTAATTAGAGTTAATTTATTTAGTTAGATTTAAATTATATTTAACTTAGGGGGGTGTTAGTGTTAGGGTTAGACTTAGCTTTAGGGGTTAATACATTTATTATAGTAGCGGTGAGATCCGGTCGGCAGATTAGGGGTTAATTATTGAAGGTAGGTGGAGGCGACGTTGGGGGCGGCAGATTAGGGGTTAATAAATATAATATAGGGGTCGGCGGTGTTAGGGGAAGCAGATTAGGGGTACATAGGGATAACGTAGGTTGCGGCGGTGTACGGAGCGGCAGATTAGGGGTTAATAATAATATGCAGGGGTCAGCGATAGGGGGGGCAGCAGATTAGGGGTTAATAAGTGTAAGGTTAGGGGTGTTTAGACTCGGGGTACATGTTAGGGTGTTAGGTGCAGACATAGGAAGTGTTTCACCATAGGAAACAATGGGGCTGCGTTAGGAGCTGAACGCTGCTTTTTTGCAGGTGTTAGGTTTTTTTTCAGCTCAAACTGCCCCATTGTTTTCTATGGGGGAGTCGTGCACGAGCACGTTTTTGAAGCTGGCCGCGTCCGTAAGCACCGCTTGTATTGAGAGTTGCAGTGGCGGTAAATATGCTCTACGCTCCCATTTTTGGAGCCTAACGCAGCCATTCTGTGAACTCTAAATACCAGCGGTATTTAAAAGGTGCGGGGGAAAAAAAGCATGCGTAGCTAACGCACCCCTTTGGCCGCAGAACTCTAAATCTAGGCCTAAGTTATTTATTATATTAACTAATAAATAAACACAGAAACACACACATCGTTGCCTTTATTTCTGTGCGAACTGGAAATTATTTGGTATAACACTGTAATCACGCGAGTTGATATAGCACTACCCTAGGTATTGAGTACCGAGATATATATAAATCAGCATAACAGTGATTACACATTGTCATCCTTATGTCTCCATACACAAAGTAGTACAGGATGAGCAAGACTATTGCATGGTGTATGCAGAAGCAGTTGATTTATTAACAAATGTTACAATTATCCCATACTTGAGAACTCACAGCGATCTCTTCACTGCCCATACTAAGATAATTTACCGGCACATTTATAACATACTAACAAGTTATCTAACTATCTTTATATTGTCAGCTTTGTCAGATGGTTCACACTGCCCAGAAGCACCTTGTTCACGCATGTTAATGAACATGTTGATATCATCCTATTGGGTATTTTAGATCACATTCGATTCCAATAACAGTATACACAGATACTATCTTACATTATACTTTTTACTGAATGATGACCCAAGCAATCTCAATTATATCAATGTTATATATTCACTTGGGAAGTTAAACAATAGTTTATCATAACTTATAAGTTACCTTACTTATTGTTCAGATAACCACTCTGATAAGGTAACTTACATTTGGTTGTAATAAGAAGACACCCCTTACTGTTAGTTTTGCACATGAACAATTGTACTATTCACTCAAGTTTTGCATACTTGAGCCTTGTTGCCACATTGATCTACGTATAGATTTGACCTTAATACTATTATTTGGGCTATCATACCCCAAAGGCCTATTCACATAACTCTATCGTATTAAGGAATCTATACATGAGTACTCTATCCTAGGTTTTTAATTGTAATTGTTTCCCCCTTCTCCCTTCATTTTAATATTATTATTTAATAAAGGTTATGTTTTAAACTTAGGAATTTGATTCCACCCAGTGGTCGAGACAGTGAGTGCTAAACCCGCATTCTTTTGTGGAAGTGGCTCTATCACTTCCACTCTTGGCTTGCATCCACCATCTCTGCCTGAAGATCCCTGGACCTGGACAGGTACCTTGGAAGTTTCTTGTTTAGATGTGAACCCCGAATGTAACGTCTGATAGATGAGATAATCCGCTTCCCAATTGTTTACACCTGGGATATGCACTGCAGAAATTAGACAAGAGCTGGATTCTGCCCAAGAAATTATCTGAGATACTTCTTTCATAGCTAGGGGACTGTGAGTCCCACCCTGATGATCGACATATGCCACAATTGTGATATTGTTAATCTGAAAACAAATTAATGGTTCTCTCTTTAACACAGGCCAAACCTGAAGAGCCCTGAAAATAGCACAGAGTTCTAAAATATTGATTGGTAACCTCACCTCTTGAGGTTTCCAAACCCCTTGTGCTGTCAGAGATTCCCAGACAGCTCCCAAACCTGAAAGACATAAATCTGTTGTGATCACAGTCCAGGTAGGACAAACAAATGAGGCCCCCTGAATTAAATGAAGATGTTCTAACTACTAAGTCAGAGAGAGTTGAATGTTGGGATTTAAGTATATCAATTGTGATATCTGAGTATAATCCCTGCACCATTGATTCAGCATACAAAGCTGTAGAGGTCTCATGTGAAAACGAGCAAAGGGGATCGCGTCCGATACTGCAGTCATGAGACCTAAAACTTCCATGCACATAGCCACTGAAGGGCATGATTGAGACTGAAGGTTTCGACAAGCTGAAGCCAATTTCATTTGTCTCTTGTCTATCATGGACACTGAATCTATCTGGAAACCTAAAAAGGTGACCCTTGTCTGAGGAATCAAGAAGCTCTTTGGTAATTTGATCCTCAAAACATGTCTTTGAAGAAACAACACTAGTTGATTTGTGTGAGATTTGACTTAATGTAAACACTGAGCTAATACAAAGATATTGACCAAATAAGGAAACACCGCTGCACCCTGTTCTTTGATTACAGATAGAAGGGCACTGAGAACCTTCAAAGAGATCCTTGGAGCTGTTGCTAGGCCAAATGGAAGAGCAACAAATTGGTAATGCTTGTCTATAAAAGCGAATCTCAGAAACCGATAGTGGCCTGGATGAATCAGAATGTGAAGATATGCATCCTGTAAGACTATTGTGGACATATAATGACCTTGCTTAACAAAAGGAAAAATAGTCCTCATAGTCACCATCTTGAAAGTTGGGACTCTTACAAAGCAATTCAAAACTTCAGATCCAGAACTGGCCTGAATGAATTTTCTTTCTTTGGGACAATGAATAGATAAATAGATTTGAATAAAACCCCAGACCCTGTTCCTGAAACAGAACTGGTATTATTACCCCTGAAAGTTCTAGATCTGAAACACACTTCAGAAAAGCCTGAGCCTTTGCCGGATTTGCTGGAACATGAGAGAAAGAATCTTCTCACAGGAGATCTTACTCTGAATCCTTTTCGATACCCTTGAGAGACAATATTCTGAATCCACTGATTTTGAACAGAATCTGCCCAAATGTTTTGGAATAATTTCAATCTGCCCCCCACCAGCTGAACTGGATCGAGGGCCGCACCTTCATGCAGACTTGGGGGCTGGCTTTGGTTTCTTAAAAGGCTTGGATTTATTCCAACTTGAAGAAGATTTGCAATTGGAACCAGAGTCTTTAGGGGAAGGATTGGTTTTCTGTTCCTTGTTCTGTCAAAAAGAACAAAAATTATTAGAAGCTTTAGATTTACCTTTAGATCTTTTATCCTGAGGCAAAAAATCTCCCTTCCCCCTAGTGATAGTTGAAATATATTAAATCCAACTGAGAAACAAATAAATTGTTACCTTGAAAAGAAAGAGATAGTAATCTAGACTTAGATACCATGTCAGCATTCAAGATTTGAGCCATAAAGCTCTTCTAGCTAAAATAGCTAAAGGCATAGATTTACATCAATTTTGATGATATCAAAAATAGCATCACAGATAAAATGATTAGCATGTTGAGGGGGCGGAGCCAACTGCCAAAGCAGCAGGATGTGCTATTGAAGAACTCCTGAGGACAGATCACTAAAATGTGCATTTAAGACATCTTAAAAACTGATTTTTTGCTTTTGACATAATATTGGGATATGGCTTTTACCCTTGGTGTCCAAGAGAAATCTTACTAAATATACTGCCGACACAGAAACTGACCAGTGGATACGATAACAGAGTTTTCGACACTGCAACCGATGGATACCTGCACGACGGTCTAGCTTAATCTCTGGCTTCCTGCCCAGCTGAGTAACAGTATATCTGCAGTACTCTCAACATGGAGGTTGACTCAACTTACCTCATTTCACTAGAAGCACTGAGTAATAAGGCTGATATCCACTTTAATGGCTTGCGTGCTTGCATTTCAGAACTGCGCAAACAAGATGGCGCCGCTCCCCGGCCCTCTTATGACACTTCTGAGCGGAGCAGGATTGAGATCTCATTGTTCACTCCGCGCTTTCTCCAGAGCACTCAGGAAGACAAGTCAGATTGGCTGTAGCAAGCATCCCACAGGAATCAGAGAGTTGCGACTCAGTGTGGCCATTGTCTGCGGACACCATCTCCCGGCCCTCTTACCTCCTTACCTGCGCTCCCCACTTACTCCAGTTGAATATACGGAGGGAGCTGGTGACGCCGTTCTAGAACCGATGAAGAAAGCAGTGATCCCTAGGGGTCAGCCAGCTAATTTGAGGCGACAATCGAGGGAATCCTCCTCTGCAATGCATTTTATGAGATCTATTCTCACAGGCTTGCTCACTGTCCCTGCCATTAGCCGGTTCAGCGTATCTGCACAGTGGCGAACCTCTCCATGTTACCCTCCGGATTGCTTCAGGCACACAGAAGCGGAATTGGCTAAATAATACACTACGGTTAACTCCTAGCTGGAATGGGTAGGTTTTTACCTTTTGGGTAGTGACTATAACATAGAAGTTGGAGATATTAGACTGATCCCTTGAATATATGAAGGACTAGCAACATACTATGCTCATTTCAGAGACTGCCTGTATTTGGACTTACTACTACCCATCCTACTTATCTGTACTAAGTTTCAGTTGGTTGCATTGACTTCTCTTTGTATTATTCGCTATAAGTTCATTTAGCTCAAGGTCTTCTCCCAACCTTATATATATATATCCTTAAATTTAGTTTGGGGTCTTACTTATACATTAGATGAAAAGGGTTGATTGGTTCAGAAATGTTAACAATTCACCATGTCCAAATCTCTAGCAGCATAAATGGGAAGCTTTAGTGCAGTATCTAATGCTCCATACTATATTATTATGGCCTACTTTAGATTAGGGCTAGGGTTTCCTTAGATCTATACTATTATTACAATAGGTTATGATGCCCTTCCCTAAAAAGGGAAATGAAACAATAGCTTTATTGGAGTTGTCATAGATTAACATCTTACTGTCATAACTATGTATCTGTGCTGCAAGTTGAGGTGGAAGCTATATGACATTTTTCTATCCCTGAATATATCACCTTGCTCTAGCGATAGTATGGTTCACCCTTCACTTATATATAGCTTTAGGGTTTACAGGTCTTCTATCTCTTATCTAATTACGGGATTCCATTTATATTCTGTACCATAGTGTTTCTTAGTTGCACAAATATTTTAAGTCTCTTTATTCTCTATGTAGCTCTACACACATACAGATATATAATCTCAGCTGTCCCCGTGCACACTAGAAAACAACACAGAAATATGAGTAATGTCTCTAAATATTGCATATGGAGTTTCATGATAGATGGCTATGTACATTCTTAGTAACCCTATGTTTTAAGAGGAGAAATATGCTAGATACTTGTTCTACCTGCTAGATTACCCTTCATATACCTAATGAAGAACCCAGGAGAATACCCTATAATGATAGGGCTCATTTACGCCATGTTAACTTTAGCAGGTTAGATTAGCTTACCTTCTGTGTAACATAATCGTGAGGGCATTGATATATTATATGGTGTCTTTGGACATTTATTGCTAAACTATTTCAAAGATTTAGCGTAGTTACACTCATAGGGCCTATACCCTATATTTGTTTTCTAGCCTTACAGCCTACCCAACTCCGCCTTCCCCCTCTCCCTCCTTGAATATCTTGATAACTATGTGAGCCTTTTACACCTTAGCTGGAATCTCGTTGCTAGGTTTTAGAAAGGTATCTTATATGGAAGCCCTATTATGTATTGCCCAAAAATTCATACCAAATTAATGCTTTTTCATATAAAGCTATTCTTACTCCATGGGGAATTGAATGAATATGACACTACTACATCTTTATCCCTCCCAGAATCTCCCTCCCCTCTATCCTGTATTATTTTCTGAGAGGCTTTGCCCTTCTGACTTACCCCTAATTTAAGATAGTGAGCTCTGCACTCCTCTAAGGATTAAATAGACGCTCACTCCTTAGCTTCCAGGTTCTCAGACCCAATATACACCCAGCAGAGCGATAAGTATACATTATTTATACTCTAGATCTACTTTGGTATTGTAGTTGATTTTGTTCTAGTTTCCTTGTCTAACACTTATAATACACATATAAGTTAGCAGTAGAGGCCCCTGAGTATTAGTGTCAAAAGTTATGTGGTACTAGATGGAGCTGATAGTGAAATACCTTAGCTACTATATATAATCTGAAATAGCACATGTAGTATTCAAAGGTGGTTAGCCTGCCGTCATATCTAGAGCTCTTCAAGTACATCAGATAACATTGATACACTTTATACTGTTACCCACTATTTCCTGAATTAGCTATGTCTCTCCCCACTAGTTTTAGAAACAGCAGAGCATCTCATTGAAGTTCTTCTATGCAACAGCCATATAACATGCCCCGATTCATTCTCTTGATCCCGCCATTCGAGTCTCTTATAAAGCTCTGCCCCCCCACTACCTTCCCCACTTCAACTAGAGTGTCTCTTGCCCGCTGAATTCCCATTCCCCACTCTTGCTCATTCGGTCCAAAAGCGACCAATCAAAGCTAATCCACACTTGCCCCAACATTGCTAAATTACATAATTTTATGATTATTCTTCTTGACAGGGTGGAGGTCACATTCTCTAATTAACAACATAAAAATGAGGTTTCATCATCCATCCATGACATCCTTGCTGAGCTTATTATACTATATCACATTCATATACTAATTGCTTAGGGTAAATTTCTTATACAACTATATTAGTAAGGTGAACGCTAGATATAATGACATATTTCATAGTTACTGTACTCACCTGCTTTGTGTGATGCTCAGAATTCATGCCCAGAGTTATTATTCTTCTATATCCTTTCCATATTTGTGGGTATATATTGTTTATCTGATAGTGTTGTATTTATTGTCATTGGATGACTATTGTCTGTAACATTTCTTATTACCTCAATAAAAATGTATTCAAAAAAATAAAAAAAATAAAAAATGATTTGCATGTTGAAGCAAATGAACAATGCTAGACAAATCAGGATCTGTTTCCTGTTGCGCTAAGCTATCCAACCAAAAGGTTGATGCAGCCGCAATATCAGCCATAGCAATGGCAGGCCTGAGAAGATAGCCAGAATATAAATAAGCTTTCCTTAGATAAGATTCAAGTTTCCTATCTAAAGGATCTTTAAAAGAACTACTGTCTTCCATAGGAATAGTAGTACGTTTGGCAAGAGTAGAAATAGCCCCATCAACTTTGGGGATTTTCCCCCAAAGCTCTAATCTAGCCACTGGCAAAGGGTACAACCTTTTAAACTTATAAGAAGGAATGAAAGAAGTACCAGGCTTCACCGTTTCCTTAGCAATCACATCAGAAATAGCATCAGGGACTGTAAAAACCTCAGAAGTAACCACAGGAGGTTTATAAACAGAATTTAAATGTTTACTAGTTTTGATATCAAGAGGACTAGACTCCTCAATATCCAAAGTCACCAACACTTCTTTTAACAAGGAACAAATATACTCAATCTTGAAAAGATAAGTAGATTTGTCAGTGTCAAAGTCTGAGGTAGGATCTTCTGAATCAGAGAGATCCTCATCAGAGGAGGATATTTCAGTATGTTGTCGGTCATTAGAAATTTCATAAAATTTATGAGAAGTTTTAAAAGACCTTTTACGTTTATTAGAAGGCAGGATAGCAGACAAAGCCTTCTGTATCGCATTAGCAATATAATTTTTCATATCAACAGGGATATCATGTACATTAGATGTTGAAGGAACAACAGAAACTGTACTAGTACTGATGGAAACGTTTTCTGCATGCAAAAGGTTATCATGACAACTGTTACATACTACAGCTGGAGATATAATCTCAGCTATGGTAGCTTTGGTAGAACTGTGATCAGGCAGCAGGGTTCCAACAGTTGCTTCTGAGACAGGAGCAGATTGAGACATCTTGCAAAATGTAAAAGAAAAAACAACATTAAAGCAAAAGTTACAATTTCTTTCATGTAATTAGCAAGAGTCCATGAGCTAGTGACGTATGGGATATACATTCCTACCAGGAGGGGCAAAGTTTCCCAAACCTTAAAATTCCTATAAATACACCCCTCACCACACCCACAAATCAGTTTTTACAAACTTTGCCTCCTATGGAGGTGGTGAAGTAAGTTTGTGCTAGATTCTACGTTGATATGTGCTCCGCAGCAGGTTGGAGCCCGGTTTTCCTCTCAGCGTGCAGTGAATGTCAGAGGGATGTGAGGAGAGTATTGCCTATTTGAATGCAATGATCTCCTTCTACGGGGTCTATTTCATAGGTTCTCTGTTATCGGTCGTAGAGATTCATCTCTTACCTCCCTTTTCAGATCGACGTATACTCTTATATATATACCATTACCTCTGCTGATTTTCGTTTCAGTACTGGTTTGGCTTTCTACAAACATGTAGATGAGTGTCCTGGGGTAAGTAAGTCTTATTTTCTGTGACACTCTAAGCTATGGTTGGGCACTTTTTTATAAAGTTCTAAATATATGTATTAAAACATTTATTTGCCTTGACTCAGGATGTTCAACATTCCTTATTTTCAGACAGTCAGTTTCATATTTGGGATAATGCATTTGATTCAATCATTTTTTCTTACCTTAAAAAATTTGACTTTTTCACTGTGGGCTGTTAGGCTCGCGGGGGCTGAAAATGCTTCATTTTATTGCGTCATTCTTGGCGCTGACTTTTTTGGCGCAAAACTTTTTTCTGTTTCCGGCGTCATACGTGTCGCCGGAAGTTGCGTCATTTTTTGACGTTCTTTTGCGTCAAAAGTGTCGGCGTTCCGGATGTGGCGTCATTTTTGGCGCCAAAAAGCATTTAGGCGCCAAATAATGTGGGCGTCTTATTTGGCGCTAAAAAAAAATAAAAAAAAATATGGGCGTCACTTTTGTCTCCACATTATTTAAGTCTCATTTTTTTATTGCTTCTGGTTGCTAGAAGCTTGTTCACTGGCATTTTTTTCCCATTCCTGAAACTGTCATTTAAGGAATTTGATCAATTTTGCTTTATATGTTGTTTTTTCTATTACATATCGCAAGATGTTCCACGTTGCAACTGAGTCAGAAGATACTTCAGGAAAATCGCTGCCCGGTGCTAGAGCTACCAAAGCTAAGTGTATCACTTTTGGTATCTGTTCCTTCAGCTGTTGTTTGTATTAAATGTTATGACAAACTTGTTAATGCAGATAAAATTTCCTTTAGTACTGTTACATTACCTGTTGCTGTTCCGTCAACATCTAATACTCAGAGTGTTCCTGATAACATAAGAGATTTTGTTTCTAAATCCATTAAGAAGGCTATGTCTGTTATTTCTCCTTCTAGTATACATAAAAGTCTTTTAAAACTTCTCTTTTTTCAGATGAATTTTTAAATGAACATCATCATTCTGATACTGATAATGGTTCTTCTGGTTCAGAGGTTTCTGTCTCAGAGGTTGATGCTGATAAATCTTTGTATTTGTTCAAGATGGAATTTATTCATTCTTTATTTAAAGAAGTATTAATTGCATTAGAAATAGAGGATTATGGTCCTCTTGATACTAAAACTAAACGTTTAAATAAGGTTTTTAAATCTCCTGTAGTTATTCCAGAAGTGTTTCCTGTCCCTGATGCTATTTCTGAAGTAATTTCCAGGGAATGGAATAATTTGGGTAATTCATTTACTCCTTTTAAAACGTTTTAAGCAATTTTATCCTGTGCCATCTGACAGATTAGAGTTTGGGACAAAATCCCTAAGGTTAAAGGGGCTGTCTCTACTCCTGCTATATTTTTAGCAGATGTTGCTGCAGCTTCAACTTTTTGGTTAGAAGCTTTAGCGCAACAAGTAACAGATTATAATTGTCATAGCATTATTATTCTATAACATGCTAATTAGTTTATTTGTGCTGCCATCTTTGATATCATTAGAATTGATGTCAGGTATATGTCTCTAACTATTTTAGCTAGAAGAGCTTTATGGCTTAAAACTTGGAATGCTGATATGTCTTCTAAGTCAACTTTGCTATCCCTTTCTTTCCAGGGTAATACATTATTCGGTTCTCAGTTGGATTCTTTTATCTCAACTGTTACTGGAAGGAAGGGAACTTTTTTACCACAGGATTAAAAATCTGAGGTAAATTTAGGTCTAATAATTGTTTTTCGTTCCTTTCATTACAACAAGGAACAAAAGCCTGATCCTTCATCCTCAGGAGCGGTATCAGTTTGGAAACCTTCTTCACTTTGGAATATATCCAAGCCTTATAGAAACCCAAAGCCAGCTCCTAAGTCCCCATGAAGGTGCGGCCCTCATTCCAGCTCAGCTGGTATGGGGCAGTTTACGTTCTTTTCAAAGAAATTTGGATCAATTCCGTTCACAATCTCTGGTTTCAGAACATTGTTTCAGAAGGGTACAGAATTGGCTTCAAGTTAAGGCCTCCTGCAAAGAGATTTTTTTCTTTCCTGTGTCCCAGTAAACCCAGCAAAGGCTCAAGCATTTCTGAAATGTGTTTCAGATCTAGAGTTGGCTGGAGTAATTATGCCAGTTCCAGTTCTGGAACAGGGGCTGGGGTTTTATTCTATCTCTTCATTGTACCAAAGAAGGTCAATTCCTTCAGACCAGTTCCGGATCTATCAATATTGAATCGTTATGTAAGGATACCAACATTCAAAATGGTAACTGTAAGGACTATCCTGCCTTTTGTTCAGCAAGGGCATTATATGTCTACAATAGATTTACAGGATGCATATCTGCATATTCCGATTCATCCAGATCACTTTTAGTTTCTGAGATTCTCTTTTTTAGACAAGCATTACCAGTTTTGTGGCTCTACCGTTTGGCTTAGCATCAGCTCCAAGAATTTTTACAAAGGTTCTCGGTGCCCTTCTGTCTGTATTCAGAGAACAGGGTATTGGTATTTCCTTATTTGGACGATATCTTGGTAGTTGCTCAGTCTTCACATTTAACAGAATCTCATATGAATCGACTTGTGTTGTTTCTTCAAGATCATGGTTGGAGGATCAATTTACCAAATAGTTCATTGATTCCTCAGACAAGGGTAACCTTTTTAGGTTTCCAGGTAGATTCAGTGTCTATGACTCTGTCTTTGTCAGACAAGAGAAGTCTAACATTGATATCAGCTTGTCAAAACCTTCAGTCACAATCATTCCCTTTGGTATAGCCTTATGCATGGAAATTTTAGGTCTTATGTCTGCTGCATCGGACGCGATCTCCTTTGCTCATTTTCACATGCAACCTCTTCAGCTCTGTATGCTGAACCAATGGTGCAGGGATTACACAAAGATATCTCAATTAATATCTTTAAAACCGATTGTACGACACTCTCTGACGTGGTGGACAGATCACCATCGTTTAGTTCAGGGGGCTTCTTTTGTTCTTCCGACCTGGACTGTAATTTCAACAGATACAAGTCTTACAGGTTGGGGAGCTGTGTGGGGGTCTCTGACGGCACAAGGGGTTTGGGAATCTCAGGAGTTGAGATTACCGATCAATATTTTGGAACTCCGTGCAATTTTCAGAGCTCTTCAGTCTTGGCGTCTTCTGAAGAGAGAGTCGTTCATTTGTTTTCAGACAGACAATGTCACAACTGTGGCATACATCAATCATCAAGGAGGGACTCACAGTCCTCTGGCTATGAAAGAACTATCTCGAATTCTGGTTTGGGCGGAATCCAGCTCCTGTCTAATCTCTGCGGTTCATTTCCCAGGTATAGACAATTGGGAAGCGGATAATCTCAGTCGTCAAACGTTGTATCCGGGCGAATGGTCTCTTCACCCGGAGGTATTTTTTCACATTGTTCAAATGTGGGAACTTCCAGAAATAGATCTGATGGTTTCTAAACAAGAAACTTCCCAGGTATCTGTTCAGATCCCGGGATCCTCAGGCGGAGGCAGTGAATGCATTATCACTTCCTTGGAAGTATCATCCTGCCTATATCTCTCCGCCTCTAGTTCTTCTTCCAAGAGTAATCTCCAAGATTCTGAAGGAATGCTCGTTTGTTCTGCTGGTAGCTCCAGCATGGACGGATTCTTTTTCGGATGGCCTCTTGCTAACCGTGGGCTCTTCCGTTAAGACCAGACCTTCTGTCGCAAGGTCCTTTTTTCCATCAGGATCTCAAATCTTTAAATTTAAGGGTATGGAGATTGAACGCTTGATTCTTGGTCAAAGAGATTTCTCTGACTCTGTGATTAATACTATGTTACAGGCTCGTAAATCTGTATCTAGAGAGATATATTATAGAGTCTGGAAGACTTATATTTCTTAGTGTCTTTTCATCATTTTTCCTGGCATTCTTTTAGAATTCCGAGAATGTTTTACAGTTTCTTCAGGATGGTTTGGATAAAGGTTTGTCCACAAGTTCCTTGACAGGACAAATCTCTGCCCTTTCTGTTCTTTTTCACAGAAAGATTGCTAATCTTCCTGATATTCATTGTTTTGTATAAGACTTGGTTCGTATAAAACCTGTCATTCAGTCAATTTCTCCTCCTTGGAGTTTGAATTTGGTTCTGGGGGCTCTTCTAGCTCCTCCTTTTGAACCCATGCATTCATTTGGACATTAAACTTCTTTCTTGGAAAGTTTTGTTTTCTTTTGGCCATCTCTTCTGCCAGAAGAGTCTCTGAATTATCTGCTCTTTCTTGTGAGTCTCCTTTTCTGATTTTTTCATCAGGATAAGGCGGTGTTGCGAACTTCTTTTGAATTTTTTCCTAAGGTTGTGTATTCTAACAACATTAGTAGAGAAATTGTGGTTCCTTCATTATGTCCTAATCCTAAGAATTCTAAGGAGAAATCATTGCATTCTTTGGATGTTGTTAGAGCTTTGTAATATTATGTTGAAGCTACTAAGTCTTTCCGAAAGACTTCTAGTCTATTTTTCATCTTTTCTGGTTCTAGAAAAAGCCAGAAAGCTTCTGCCATTTCTTTGGCATCTTGGTTGAAATCTTTAATTCATCATGCCTATGTCGAGTCGGGTAAAACTCCGCCTCAAAGGATTACATTCTACTAGGTCAGTTTCTACTTCCTGGGCGTTTAGGAATGAAGCTTCGGTTGATCAGATTTGCAAAGCAGCAACTTGGTCCTCTTTGCATACGTTTACTAAATTCTACCATTTTGATGTGTTTTCTTTTTCTGAAGCAGTTTTTGGTAGAAAAGTACTTCAGGCAGCGGTTTCAGTTTGAATCTTCTGCTTATGTTTTCATTAAACTTTATTTTGGGTGTGGATTATTTTCAGAAGGAATTGGCTGTCTTTATTTTATCCCTCCCTCTCTAGTGACTCTTGCGTGGAAAGATCCACATCTTGGGTAGTCATTATCCCATACGTCACTAGCTCATGGACTCTTGCTAATTACATGAAAGAAAACATAATTTATGTAAGAACTTACCTGATAAATTAATTTCTTTCATATTAGCAAGAGTCCATGAGGCCCACCCTTTTTGTGGTGGTTATGATTTTTTTGTATAAAGCACAATTATTCCAATTCCTTATTTTTTTGATGCTTTCGCTCTTTTCTTATCACCCCACTTCTTGGCTATTCGTTAAACTGATTTGTGGGTGTGGTGAGGGGTGTATTTATAGGCATTTTAAGGTTTGGGAAACTTTGCCCCTCCTGGTAGGAATGTATATCCCATACGTCACTAGCTCATGGACTCTTGCTAATATGAAAGAAATGAATTTATCAGGTAAGTTCTTACATAAATTATGTTTTCCTTATATGGCAGTTTCAGGAATGGGAAAAAATGCAAACAGCATAGCCCTCTGAGCATATAGAAGGAAAGAGGCATATATTATTATTATTATTATTATTATTATCATTTATTTGTATAGCGCCGCCAAATTCCGTATATAGGAACTGGGGTGAAAAAATAAACTGAATTTTTTGGAGCCAAGTATGACGCACAACGCAAAAAGAAGTTGAATTTTTTTTTGGCGCCAACAACATCAGGTAAAGACGCAACTTGCGTCATAACAGACGCAACCTTGTTCAAGGAACCTTGGTGTCAACTAAGATGCCTGAAATGACGAACTTGCGTCACCAAAGACTTACCTTCGCGCCAAAAAATTCTCGCGACAAAAATTACGCAATAAATAACAGCATTTTGCGCCCTCGCGAGCCGAATTTTTATAGCGAAATTAAAAGGAAAAAACTGTCAATTTGAAAAAAAGGACTATACCCCAGGTAAGACAAATAACTTCCTAAACATGCTTCCCAAACTGAAACTGACAGTCTGCAAAAGGAAATATACACAGACCTGACTCATGACAAATATAATTAAAATACATATATTTAAAACTTTATATTAATACATAAAGCGCCAAACCATAGCTGAGAGTGTCTTAAATAAGAAAAACATACTTACCGAAAGACACCCATCCAAACCAGTAGAGGTAATGGTATATAAGAGTATATCATCAATCTGAAAAGGGAGGTAGGAGATGAATCCCTACGACCGATAACAGAGAACCTTTGAAAGGATTTCCCGCAAGGAAAACCATAAAATCAACAGGCGATACTCCCTTCACATCCCTCTGACAAACACTGTACTCTGAGGGGAACTGGGCTTCAAAATGCTTAGAAGCGCACGCTTATTATAGAAATTAAGCACAAACTTACTTCACCACCTCCATAGGAGGCAAAGTTTGTAAAACTGAATTGTGGGTGTGGTGAGAGGTGTATTTATAGGCATTTTGAGGTTTGGGAAACTTTGCCCCTCCTGGTAGGATTGTATATCCCATACATCACTAGCTCATGGACTCTTGCCAATTACATGAAATTACATGAAAGAATGCATATTTATTCAATATTCATTTTTAATAAAGTGTTACTGTTATACTATGTATTTACTGTAAATATTTCACATCCCATGTTTTGCACATAGCAGAATATGTTCTATGTATTTATGAATAGATATTCCTATAAATTTCTGTATATATCTATACCTATATACAAATCATGTACAGTATATATATATATATATATATATATATATATATATATATATATACATATATATGTATATATTGTAGCATAAACCAAAAATGTAGTTAACGCTTGAATGGGAGCATTAAAGGGCCACTAAACCCAAAATCTTTCTTTCATGATTCAGATAAAGAATAGAAATTTAAACAACATTACAATTTACTTCCATTATTTATTTTGCTTCATTTTTAAAATATCCTTAGTTGAAGAAAAAGCAATGCACATGGTGAGTCAATCACACAATGCTTCTATGTGCAGCAACCAATCAGCAGCTAGTGAGCATATCTAGATATGCTTTTCATCAAAGAATATCAAGAGAATAAAACAAATTAGATAATATAAGTAAATTAGAAAGATGTTTAAAATGGCATTCTCTTTCTAAATCATAAAAGAAAAAATGTGGGTGGCATGTCCCTTTAACTAATGCTACTTGTAATCTGGCCCAATATGGTTTTTCCCCCATGCTTTCATAGTTTATATTCAATTTTCATTTTGTCTGCTTTGGCAGGTGCCCTGCTGAGAATCTATGAATTTAAATGGATTTTGCAAATCTGATATAAATTGCATTTTTCAATACATCATCTTTGTTGTTTAATGTCAACGAATATCTAAAGACTAGCACTGTGTTGTCTAATTTTAAATGCAGGGATCTGTTAAACTTGAAATCTAATAAATAAATAAATAATATCTATTTTTTTTTTTTTGCACACAAAAAAGTGAAGACTGTAATACTTATTTATTGTCTTCTGTTTTTGCAAGGTTCTGGATACCAAGTGATCTCTATTACATTACAGTAGGTTCCATTACACATGATAGCAAACCTGGATAAAAAGCCATGGGTATAGTGGTCTATGGTGATGTTTGTGAGTAGCTCTGAGGCACACAATTTACTTGTGACCTCAGTCAACGAGTGCACCTGGGATCTTGCTATATTGTGTGTTGTTCCTATACCACATATTTTAGCCAGAGGTCTCTGGTAACCTTTCAGGTTGTTTTTTCGTTTTTAAGATTCTTACTGAGGTAAAAGTTTTTAGAATCCATAACTAGGTTTGCATTTATTTGCATTTAATATGAAAAACAAAACTGTATAGTTGAACTTTAATTGTTGAAAACAGATGATAAGCACATAATATACTGTATGTATTAATTGTCATATAGCCTGCGGCATTGGCCTGTGATATATTTGTTTATTACAATATGTTTTTCATTACTGGTGGACCAAAGCTTTTTTATTTTATGTTATGGAAGGTTGTAGGGTTAAGCAAGGGCCTGTATTAGTTGGAAAGCATTTAAGGTAAAATTAGGCTAATTTAATGTGGTCATGATCAAAACAATATTTCTATTCAACACCTTGGCTTAACAAAACTGTTCTGGCTGGAGGGTCCATGGACGCATATAATGTCTTCTATTCTTATTTGTTTTAGATTACATTATTACAGATAGTATATAAAGAGTAAATTAGGAATAGCAAAGTTGCCTATTCATACCCCATATTCATAATAGATTCAGCAGATGTTAACATGAGTCTATACCTCAATGCAAACAATGCTTTTTAGAAGGTATATTAAACACAATTAGTCCATAAGTCATGGGGGGTGCTGACTTAACAAAAAACGGGAAAGGACAGAAAAGTGGACAGTTTAAGAGCACTCAGAAAAACATATAGAATGTATAAGATTCTTAGTAACTTGCAGGGGAGATCCCCAAAAACAGGGGGAAATCCAATAAATAAAACTTAATGCTTAATATTGACTATTAAAATATAGAACAAACAGTGTGTGCATTAAAACTTAGATTAATAAAACCAGTATTCACAAATATCACTATATCAAGAAGTCAAATAAAGCCTGTAACTCACGCAGCTCAGCACAAACAAAGAATGTCTCACGTACCGCTCAAAAAACAAACAAAAAAACTAGAAAAAAGGATTGACCTTGCAACGATGCACACACTGTTTGTTCTATATTTTAATAGTCAATATTAAACGTTACGTTTTATTTATTGGATTTCCCCCTGTTTTTGGGGATCTCTCCTGCCAGTTACTAAGAATCTCTTAAACTGTCCACTTTTCTGTCCTTTCCCGTTTTTTGTTAAGTCAGCACCCCCTATGACTTATGGACTAATTGTGTTTAATAGGTTATACCTTCTAAAAAGCATTGTTTGCATTGAGGTATAGACTCATGTTAACATCTGTTGAATCTATTATGAATATGGGGTATGAATAGATAACTTTCGGCTAGGAGGAGGAGGAGGATTACTTTCATCTCTTCCCCTGTTAGATTCCCGTTGTGCTGTGACATCACCCTTATACGCTGTGTAAAGCATACTTTTTAATTTATTTTGGAACTGCTCCATCCTTTCCGACTTGCAGGAATTCGGTAACATTTCAGTAACTTTATGCTTATACCGGGGGTCTAGTAGCCTGGACACCAAGTACAGGTCATTCTCCTTCAGTTTTTTATATGAGGGTTCCTCAACAGGCACGACAGCATGAAAGACCCCATTTGCACAAGGTTGGATGCCGAGCTAATCATGTCCCGTTCCTCGTCATCACTGATCTCACTGAAGGTATCTTCTTCCCCCCAGCCACGTACAACACCACGAGTACCAGATAGATGACAACAACGAGCACCCTGGGATGCCTGTTGTTCTTGGTCTTCCTCCTCCTCCTCAAAGCCACATTCCTCCTCTGACTCCTCTTCCTCACAACCTCTTCCTGCGTAGCCGCTGGTCCAGCAAGCAATGCTGATAAGGCTGTTTCTGGTGGTGATAGAGACCACAACTCTTCCTCTTCACGCTTATCTATGGCCTGATCCAGCACTCTTCTGAGGGCACGCTCCAGGAAGAAAACAAATGGTATTATGTCGCTGATGGTGCCTTCAGTGCGACTGACTAGGTTTGTCACCGCCTCAAAAGAATGCATAAGCCTACAGGCATTGCGCATGAGCGTCCAGTAACGTGGCAAAAAAATCCCCAGCTCCCCATAGGCTGTCCTAGCACCCCTGTCATACAAATACTCGTTAACTGCAATTTCTTGTTGTAGCAGGCGGTTGAACATTAGGAGTGTTGAATTCCACCCTGTCAGGCTGTTGCAAATCAAGCGCCTCACTGGCAGGTTGTTTCGATGCTGGATATCGGACAAGTGCACCATGGCCGTGTAGGAATACCTGAAATGGCCACACACCTTCCTGGCCTGCTTCAGGACATCCTGTAAGCCTGGGTACTTATGCACAAAGCGTTGTACAATCAGATTACACACATGTGCCATGAACGGCACATATGTCAACTTGCCCAATTTCAATGCCGCCACCAAACTACTTCCATTGTCAGAAACAACTTTGCCAATCTCCAGTTGGTATGGACAGGAGTGCTGGTACGCTGTAACTTTCGGCTTTCAGGCAAGTCAACCCCAAGACGGCATGACACTGCGTATCCGGGATGTTGAATAGTACCTGGGGAGCTGGGGGGGTGCCATTGATGTGGAGCAAGACACAGTAGAAGAGGACTCAGCCGAGGAAGAGGTTATGGAAGAGGATGGAGTAAAAGGAGTAGAGGAGGTTGTAGCAGGCCTGCCTGCAAGTTGTGGCGGTGTCTCCAACTCCTCTGAAGAGCCACGCATTCCATGCTTGTCAGCCGTCAGCAGGTTTACCCAATGCGCAGTGTAGGTGATATACCTGCCCTGGCCATGCTTTGCAGACCAGCTATCAGTGGTCAGATGGACCCTTGCCCCAACGCTGTGTGCCAGACATGCCATTACTTCCTTTCACACAATCGAGTACAGGTTGGGGATTGCCTTTTGTGAAATGAAATTTCGGCCGGGTACCTTCCACTGCAGTGTCCCAATAGATACAAATTTTTGGAACGCCTCAGACTCCACCAGCTTGTATGGTAAAAGCTGGTGGGCTAAGAGTTTAGACAAGCCAGCTGTCAGACGCCGGGCAAGGGGGTGACTTTGGGAAATTTGCTTCTTACACTCAAACATGTCCTTGACAGACACCTGACTGTGCAGATGACCAGGAACTGCTACGTAAGAGAGACTGAGTGGTGAATGGTTGAGAGGGGGCAAGGAGGACAGCAGTGGTTGACGTGGCTGAAGATGCTGGACCAGGAGGAGGATGGTGGCTTTGAGTTTGTGTGCTGCTTCTACTCATGTGTTCATCCCATCGGCGTTTGTGATGTGAGACCATGTGCCTTCGCAAAGCAGTTGTACCTAGGTGGGTGTTGGACTTCCCACGACTCAGTTTCTTTTGGCACAGGTTGCAAATGGCATCGCTGTTGTCAGAGGCAGACACACAAAAAAAAATTCCACACTGCTTAGCTCTGCGATGACGGCATTCTGGTGGTGGCAACAGCATGCATTGATTGGCGTGCTGTCTGGCTGACCCCGGGTGCCGATGCATGCTGTCTGACTGTGCCACTAGCTCCTTGCGACGACCTCCCCCTGCTTCCAACTCGTCTCCTCCTCCTCCTCTCTGTCTCCCCATCTGAACTTTCCCCCTCTTCTTCTTCTCTTCTAGCGGGCACCCACGTGACATCCACAGATGTATCGTCATCAACTGCTTCACTTGTATATGACAAATCAACAAAGGAAGCAGCAGCGGGTACAACATCACCATCATCATCACACCGTACGTCCATGTCTGTAATGCTGCCTGACTGAGACATATCACTGTTATCTACATCCTCTGTCAATTATGGTTGTGCATCAATCCTTTCTTCCAACTGATGTGTCAATAACTCCTCTGACAGATGAAGTGAAGCGGCTGTGGTGCTAGTGTTGGTGGTGGCGGCAGGCGGGCAAGTGGCACTGGTCACTTGAGAGGTGCCCGCAGCTACTTTGGAGGTGGATGGTGCGTCAAGGTTAGGAGCGGAAGCTGTAGAAGATTGGGTGTCCTGTGTTAGCCATTCAACTAGGTCCTCCTCAGACCTTTTCGCGTTCCTGGCACATGGCCTCTGAACACTGTGCATAGTTGTAGGGTCTAAGGGAATCACAGCACCACAACAGCACCTGTGGGGTGGCCTGCCTCTGCCTGTCATTTTTAAAAAAATATACACTTATACTACTATTAAACAAAATACGAGTGGTGCCACTGGGCAAGTGGGCACAGTATACGCTGTGAGCCTGACACAAAAAAAGCAGACTGATGTTTCACAATCCAAAAAGTTTTTTTTTTTTTTTTAAATGTACACTTACACTAATATTAAACAAGATATAAGTGGTGGCACTGGGCAAGTGGTCACAGTATATGCTGTGAGCCGGACACAAAAACGCAGACTGATGTTTCACAATCCAAAAAGTTTTTTTTTTTTTTTTTAAATGTACACTTACACTACTATTAAACAAGATATGAGTGGTTGCACTGGGCAAGTGGGCACAGTATACGCTGTGAGCCTGACACAAAAAAGCAGACTGATGTTTCACAGTCAAAAATGTTTATTTTTTTAAATATTTAAACTACTATTACAACAAATATGAGTGGTGCCACTAACTTGGCAAGTGGGCCTGGCACACACGCTGGCAGGCAGGCAAATGCAATAAGATTACAATATCAGACTGATGTTTCACAGTCCAAAAATTTGTTAATTTAAATATTTACACTACTGTTATAACAAATATGAGTGGTGGCACTAGTTGGCAAGTGGGCCTGGCACACATGCTGGCAGGCAGGCAACTGCAATTAGATTACACTAGCTGAATGATGTTTCACAGTCAAAAAAGTTTTTTTTAAAATATTTACACTACTGTTACAACAAATATGAGTGGTGCCACTAAATTGGCAAGTGGGCCTGGCACACACGCTGGCAGGCAGGCAACTTCAATTAGATTACAATAGCAGACTGATGTTTCACAGTCAAAAAAAAAATTGTTTATTAAATATTTACACTACTGGGTTGGGAGGAAGAGGAGGAGACTGTGCATAGGCTGCACCTGTGCATTAGTGCACCTGAGCACCTGTACAGACATCACTCCCCTGCAGTTACACCTTGGCGGTTTGTAGCGCTTGGATCCTTCATGTTAGAAGGAAATTCTGCAGCTGGTTAAAGCCAACACACCAGCTACCCTCCACAGCGTAAACTGATATCATACGCTTAAGATAAAAGACCTTTCTCTGGAGAGACTAATAACCCATTTGAGCATTTTACTGGGTAAACTTACCATAATGAAAGAATAATACCCTGGCTAGCAGCACAAGTGAAGCGCTGACTTTTTTTCTTGATGGAGGAAATCCCGGGCTAACCAGACTTAGCAATCCGCAGCATAACAGCACCAAGAAGCAGCCTGCCTTGAATTATTCCCCCTTGCTAAACTGAAGCGCGGACCCTCACAGCAACTTACCGGCACCTGACCTGCCTCGGGGGCAATCAAGCCCGCTCCCACCCACCGGTGCTGCGTGTGGTGAGCGGATGGATCATTGAGCTCAGCGCTGAGGATAGTGAACCTGGTTTTATTTCCTCCTCTCCTCCCCCGGAACTGCGCGGAGGGATTCGGAGACGGAGGCACTCAGCATACCGGGACCTGCTGAGACCAGCTGGAAGGACACCCCGCTAAGCCCGGTAAGCGTCTAAAGATTGCAAAGAGTTTGAAAGGTTGGGATTCAGAACAAACTTTCTTTTTTGCTCCATACCCAACTTCAACTTGAAGCACAAGGAACATATTGGGGTAAGGGGGAATAATCTGTGTCTTTTTACCTGATCCATACTTGGCAAAACTCTGCTCTCTGGCTTATGCTAAAGTTGAAATATTGAAGGCATTTAACTGAAATTGACTTTTCTATCCTACAAGTTTTGCTGCTTAAAAAAAAAAAAAAGGAAAAAAAAAAAAAAAAAACCTGCTTAAGAAGTTAAAATCAAGCTACTTTGAGAATAACCTCCCCTTTAATGAATAAAAGGCATAGCAAGGAAGTAAAATTATCTACAAAAACTATAAGAACTCTTTTATATCTTTGCCTTGATAACGGACTAAAGTATGCTTAAAAGCTAGATTCATATGTAACTGGCTTAAGAACTACCTTTGTATTTATTAATCTCAGTAAGAACTGCAGCAAGGCTTTTTGGCCTATAGGAACTCAGATTGTTTTTTTAAATCAGGAACTGGGTATTACTTTAATATCTAAAAATTAAGTATCTGTGCAGCCTTTTTTTTCTATCTTTATAACATGATATATTTTCTACTTATTGGCAAACAGAGAACCCATTCTTTCCAGTGAGCCTGTTAACCTCACTAAAAAGGGAATTTGTATTACTCTTTAGAAAAAATACCAGAATTTGTTACAACTTATAATAATTGTATAATTGAATGGCTTATCCCTGTTATTGTAGTCACTAAATTTCTTTACTAGATATTTAAAGGAAAAACTATAGAAGTGAGATTTATAGGGGTGATATATAATTTACAAATAGTCTGTATTTTAACTAATTGAGAGCCTAAAGGGCCAGAAATCTGTCACATTATAAACCATAGCACCTGTAAGAATACTGATACAATAGTTACTCAAAAAATTAAGATCTTGCTGCAGAGGCTGTAATATCTCTTAAAGAACAGATCTATATTAAGCATACAAAGTTGAAATTTAGTATTCCAAAATCGTATAAGCAATTAGAAAAGGCTTCTACATGAGATCTCTGCCTCTTTCTTTGGAGCTAGTGAACTGGCTGTGTTAATTAATAGCTCATGGTTTAATGAGAATCTTTCTTTTCTTTAGCACAGTAGTCTCTATTTACATTCCCTGCCAATTCTGGTCCAAACTCACATAAGAACATATTAATCACCCCTTTTCTTTTTTTATCCCCACACTCACTCCCAGCACTTTTTTTTTTTTTTTTTTTTTTTTTTTCACTCTCAGCACCTCTTTTTTTTTTCACTCTCAGCACCTCCTTTTTTTTTTTTTTTTTTTTTTTCTCTCACACGCACACACATTGATTGAACCCTTTTGCTTTTCTCTCTCTTTCTGAGTATATGGACAAATATATCACTTCCCCCACTTGCACTCCCAAGACTAATCCAGGTATGGCAGCAAAATCAAAGGAGCGCAGAACAAAAAACATAGAGAGCCCTGTAGCACCACACGACTCTATTGCTCAATCACAGAGCATAAGCTCCATAGAATCTCAAAACACACAATCTTTAGTCTCTAGTATCCTAGAGGCCATATCACCTAAATTTGATTCCCTAAAAAATGAAATAAAGCAGGACATCGCATCACTAGCAATAGAAGTGAAACAGTTCGCTGGTAGACTACAAGAAATAGAACAGAGAATTTCTGATCTTGAGGATAAGACAAATATTCAGACCCCAAAAATTGAGGGAAACCAAAAGTTAATAAATAAACTCCAAGCTAAAATAGATGATCTTGAGAATAGGGCAAGGAGGAATAATTTAAGAATTATAGGATACCCAGAATCTGTACAGCAAGAAGATTTAATGAAATTCATGACACTCACACTCCCTCAATTGCTGAATATTCCCCCACCACCTACGCCTTTTCTGATAGAGAGAGTTCACAGATTGGGGAGATCTCCAAATGTCTCTAAACCAAGACCAATTATCGCAAAATTTTTAAATTATCAGGATAAATTGCTGTTTATGCAATATTACAGAAAAAAGCAGCTCTTGGTCTATGAGGGCTCAAAGATATTGTTATTTCAAGATTTCTCTATGGAGATATCTTCTAAGAGAAAGGAGCTCTCCCCAGTCTGTGGAAAAATGCTAAAGGTCGGCTGGCAAGCCACAGTTATCTATCCTGCTAGGCTCAAGGTAACTGTAGAAGGTCAAACTTTTTTTTTTCAAACAGTAGCCGAGGCAGAGAGAAAATTAGCAGAGCATGGGTTTTAACCATCGCTTAGATAAATTTTTTCTATGTTTCTTTTTCTCCCATACCATTAATAAATTCTTGCATATCTACACCATGATATTAATAATAGATAAACTTTTTGTAATTCCAGAGCTGAGGGAGACCTTTGTTTCTTTCCTTTTTTCTCCTTATTTATTTATTTATTTTTTTCTTTTATTTTTTTATTTATTTATTTATTTATTTTTCTTTTATTTTTTTGTTGTTGCATATCTGCTACTTACACCAATAAATATATACTAGATGGGTAAAAATCTTAGACTCACAACATGGAACATAGGGGGAATTACATCCCCTATTAAACGAAAAATGATTTTATCACACCTACAAAGGATTAATACATCAATAGCATTAATTCAAGAGTCACATTTAAATCTAGAGGAATCCATGAAACTTAAATCGACATGGGTGTCAGAAGTAATTTGCGCTCCGACCTCCAATAGAAAAAACGGGGTAGCTATTTTACTAGGAAAAAAATTAGTATATGACAAACTACTCACAATAGTAGACTTAGAAAGCAGATATTTAATACTAAAATTGAAAATAGCAGGATCTATATATACAATATGCAACTTATATGCCCCCAACACAATTAAACCAGAATTCTGGGACTCCCTCCAATCTCAACTACTTCAAGTAGCAGAAGGTTATGTAATAGTTGCAGGTGATTTTAATATGGCACCCCGATGTCCCCTCGATAGACTGAGAAGAGGTACTGCGCAAAAAAAAACTAAAAAAGATAACTTGGAAGCAAAAATTTTTAACACTATCTTTCAAAATCTAGCCGTCAGAGATATCTGGCGGGTCCAAAACCCGGATTTAAAAAATTATACATGTTATTCAAAGGCATTTAAATCATTATCCAGAATTGATCTTATTCTAGTAAATGATAGCTTATATCAAAGAGGAGCCAGAGCAACCATTTCAGAAATTTGTATCTCAGATCACGCCCCTGTGATGCTAGATATCCCAGTAAATAATCTATCTACAAGAAGAGCGCGTTTTTTCTATCCAAAATATTTAAATAACGATCCGAAATTCAGTAATTGGCTAAAAAATAAACTAGAAGAATTTTTTCAGTTTAATATTGGATCAGTATCTAACTTCTCAGTTGTCTGGGAGACAGCGAAAGCGGTATTAAGGGGAGAAATCATCGCCTATATGGCGAGGGGCAAGCGTAATTCTCGATTAAAGGAAAAGCAACTAACAGCAGCAGTAAGTAATGCTTATAACAGATTTTTAAATTTTCAATCAGAAGAAAACTGGACTAGATATGCCAAATTGAAAAAAGAACGGGATTCCTTCTTAACAGCCTCAACAATTCGATCAGAACTAAAATATCAAGCGAACCTATATAAATATGGAAATAAATCAGGTAAGCTGCTATCTAAACTAGTAAAAAACTTTAAACAATCACCAACAATAGAATCAATACAGATCAAGGATAGTCATTTGAATGCCCCAGAAGACATATTGGAATCTTTTTACCAACATTATAAAATAATTTATTCATCTACACCTATGGATAAGTCGGCTAGGGATGTGTTCTGGAAAGACTTAAAGATCACGAAATTCAAATCTGAGTTCAGCCAGAAATTAAATGGGCCCATTTCTGAGCTCGAAGTCTCAAAAGCTATCCAATCATTAAAACTTGAGAAAGCTCCAGGTCCGGACGCAATGCCTAACGATTTTTATAAAATCATGGCACCTACCTTAATTCCCCACTTAACTAAACTCTTTAACCAATATTTCTCAGGCGAGGTCCAAATACCAAATACATTTTTAGAATCTAATACTATCTTTCTACTTAAACCTGGGAAAGATCCAGTGAACAGGGACTCATATAGACCAATAGCACTGTTAAACTCAGATTATAAGATATTCACATCAATTTTAGCAGCAAGATTACAAGAGGGGATAGCAGATGTCATTCATAAAGACCAAGTGGGCTTTATTCGCAACCGCAGTTCAGCAGCAAAAATTAGGCAATTACTTCTAATTATTGACTACTTTAAGAATGTCAAAGAGAGTACATTGAAAGAACAGTCTGATGCCGCAATATTAGCGGTAGACGCCGAAAAGGCATTTGATCGTGTTAATCATGAGTTCTTATTAGATGCCGTACAACGCTTTGGAATTGATAACAAATTTTATAAACTGGTGGAAAATATATGTTTATATTCATCCACGAGTCTAGTTATTAATGGGCATGTATCAGATACAATTAGAATGGAAAGAGGAACCCGTCAAGGATGTCCTCTTTCACCTCTATTATTCAACCTAGCAATTGAACCACTTGCACTGAAAGTTAGACATCAGATTGAGGGAATAAAAATTCATAAAAAAGAGGTGAAGGTCTCCCTATATGCCGATGACCTGCTACTATATATCTCAAACACATCGTCAAATATTCCCAAATTTAATAAAATAGTAGATTTATACGGTCGATGCTCAGGATATAAAATAAACAACACAAAGTCTGAACTATTGTGGCTGAGGAAAATGAAAGATTCCTGCACAAAACATCCTTACAAACTAGTTACAAGTTCCTTTAGGTATCTAGGAATCATAATATCAGATAATCCTAAAGATTGGTACTCTCTAAATATATCTCCTATATTAAAACAAGCTCTGAGCTATATGAAGAATTGGCAACATCTGCCACTCTCCATCTCAGGGCGAATAGCTCTTTACAAAATGACTATCCTTCCTAAGATTCTCTATATCTTGCAGAACCTTCCTGTTCTGATTAAAATATATGATATAAAGAAATTTAATTCTACTCTTAGAAGTTTTATATGGTATTCAAAAAAACCTAGAATTTCACTTCAAAAACTAGCCTTCCCTAAACAATATGCCGGACTGGCACTCTCTGATCTGCATTCCTATAATCTTGTTTTTCTAGGTCGTATAGCTTCTGACTGGATAGCAGAAGCAGATTATTTCACAGACAATGATCTTGAGGCAAACATAATATTCCCTCTAATTCCACTATCTTTGCTGCACTTGTCTTATAACTCTATTCCTAAACAAGTAAAGAAGTTTAAAACAATCTTTATAATCATTAAGGCGTGGAAAAAGATTGGAGCAAAAGTTGGAATTAACACAGATATACCTAAACATCAAACCCTTATTGGTAATCCAGAATTCCAAGAAGGAACTTCTTCACCCATTCTGATGAAATGGAAGAGGCAGGGAATATACTATGCACGACAAGTGGTTAATTTTGAGACGGGGAACATTAAATCCTTTGAAGACTTAAAACAAGAATATAGCTTGGATAATCGTGACTTTTTTACATATCTGCAAGTTAGACACTACGTAACGCAATTAATTCATAAGTTCCCGTGGAACTGGACATGGGGTAGGTTAGGGAATTGGCCAGTTCTGATTAAAGCCGGACTTACCTCTATCTCTTCATGGTACACATATATGGTAGGGTTTAAGGGTGAAGAGTGCGTCAAACAAATAGCTCAAAAATGGACAAACCTCTTTATGATTAATATTGATCATAAGAAGCAGGTTTTACGTTCTATAGTCTTACTTTTTGAGACCACAATAGCTGAGACTTGGAGGGAGTCCCATGTGAAACTCATACACTTAACATACTATTCCCCAGATAAAGGTTATAAATGGCATAATACAAACTTTAATAGCTGCCCCAAATGTAGATTACCAGCGGCCGACATAATTCATGTATTATGGTCTTGCCCTAAACTGCAACAACTCTGGCTCAAAATAGAATTTTGGATAGAAAAAGTCTTAAAAATAACTCCTCTAAAGCTTACAGGCATAGATATAATTTTCTTGAAAGATAAGAGTCCAACTTTAAAAGAAGTAAGAATAATAAATCTAATCATTTTAGCAGCTAGAAATTTGTTATTTAAGGACTGGAAGCACAATATTATACCATCAATAACAGAGATTAAAAACTATCTTAGGAAACAATGTATAGTTGAACAACTAGCAACGAACTTGAATTCGGAGCAAGAGATAACTAGCTTTTTTCGAAAGTGGTCAAGATTTATTAGGATATTCCCCCCTAGCGAGATTGATACTCTAATCTATCCATTTCGGAATACCGAAATTGTGTTATTAGACATATGGTAACTTAACTTATCTTATCTGAACAACAAACAGCTCTTTTTTTTTTTTTTTTTTTTTTTTTTTTTTTTTTTTTTTTTTTTTTGTTTCCCCCTTCCGTTCCCTCTCCCCCTCAGCTCTGGACATAATTTGATACATTCAAAAGTAAAAGGAGAAAAAGAGAAAAAGAAAAAGGAAAGCAAACAATCTAACACAAGAAATAGTTAAGTTAATCCATTCCAGGAATATTATCTCTCTGGTTTATTTTTGTTATTTTAAAAGGAAAATCCAGCAGACTTATATCTAGTCAGATTGAACTAAGTAGTAACTCATATCAACGGTTCAAGATTAGAAATTTTTTTTTTTTGTCTTTCTTATTGATTTATCGAATTGATGTATTTGATATGAAATTAATATCTTATCATATGTTATCCTTTTAGAAAAATATTATGTTATGAACTCTTTGTTACTATGAAATCTAATGTTATCCCTGCTGATAATAAATAAAAGATGTAAAAAAAATATTTACACTACTGTTTTAACAAATATGAGTGGTGGCACTAGTTGGCAAGTGGGCCTGGCACACACGCTGGCAGGCAGGCAACTGCAATTAGATTACACTAGCTGAATGATGTTTCACAGTCAAAAAAGGTTTTTTTTTAAAATATTTACACTACTGTTATAACAAATATGAGTGGTGCCGCTAACTTGGCAAGTGGGCCTGGCACACACGCTGGCAGACAGGCAACTCCAATTACATTTCAATAGCAGACTGATGTTTCACAGTCAAAAAAGTTTTTTTATTAAATATTTACACTTGTTACAACAAATATGAGTGGTGCCACTAACTTGGCAAGTAGGCCTGGCAAACATGCTGGCAGGCAGGCAACTTCAATTAGATTACAATAGCAGACTGATGTTTCACAGTCAAAAAAGTTTTTTATTAAATATTTACACTACTTTTATAACAAATATGAGTGGTGGCACTAGTTGGCAAGTGGGCCTGGCACACACACTGGCAGGCAGGCAACTGCAATTAGATTGCACTAGCTGACTGATGTTTCACAGTCAAAAAAGATTTTTTTTAAAATATTTACACTACTGTTACAACAAATATGAGTGGTGCCACTAACTTGGCAAGTGGGCCTGGCACACACGCTGGCAGGCAGGCAACTTCAATTAGATTACAATAGCAGACTGATGTTTCACAGTCAAATAAGTTTTTTTTATTAAATATTTACTCTACTGTTATAACAAATATGATTGGTGGCACTAGTTGGCAAGTGGGCCTGGCACACATGCTGGCAGGCAGGCAACTGCAATTATATTACAGCTGACTGATGTTTCACAGTCAAATATTTTTTTAAAAAAATATATACAATACTGTTATAACAAATATGAATGGTGGCACTAGTTGGCAAGTGGGCCTGGCACACACGCTGGCAGGCAGGCAACTGCAATTCAATTGCACTAACAGACTGATGATTCACAGTAAAAAAAGTTTTTATTTTAAATATTTACACTACTGTTACAACAAATATGAGTGGTGCCACTAACTTGGCAAGTGGGCCTGGCACACACGCTGGCAGGCAGGCAAGCAACTACAATTAGATTACACTAACAGACTGATGTTTAACAGTCAAAAAAGTTTTTATTTAAAATATTTACACTACTGTTATAACAATTATGATTCGTGGCACTAGTTGGAAAGTGGGCCTGGTACACATGCTGGCAGACAGGCAACTGCAATTAATTAACACTAGCAGACTGATGTAAAAGTTTTTTTAAAAAAGTTACACTAATGTTACACCAGATATGAGTAGTGGCACTGAGGATGGAAGTAGGCACAGTATATGCTGGGAGCCTGACACACAGGCTGGCACTAGTGGCAGGCTGGCTAGGCAACTGCAATTAAATAACACTAGCAGATTGATGTAAAAGTTTTTTTTTTTTTAAAAAGTACACTAATGTTAAACTAGATATAAGTGGTGGAAAACAGAGCAATTAGGCACAGTATATGCTGTGGGCCTGACACACAGGCCTGATGGAAAATTAAATTAGATTACACTAGCAAAATTATGTAAAAGTTTTTTTTTAAATTTACACTAATGTTCCCTTAGGCCCTTACACAGGCTGGCATTAGTGGCACGCTGGCCTGGCAACTAAAATTAAATAACAATAGCAGACTGATGTAAAAGGTTTTTTTTTTTTTAAATTTACACTAATGTTCCCTTAGGCCCTTCCACAGGCTGGCACTAGTGGCACGCTGGCCTGGCAACTAAAATTAAATAACAATAGCAGACTGATGTAAACGTTTTTTTAAAAAATTTACACTAATGTTCCCTTAGGCCCTTACACAGGCTGGCACTAGTGGCACGCTGGCCTGGCAACTAAAATTAAATAACAATAGCAGACTGATGTAAAAGTTTTTTTTTTAAAATTTACACTAATGTTCCCTTAGGCCCTTACACAGGCTGGCACTAGTGGCACGCTGGCCTGGCAACTAAAATTAAATAACAATAGCAGACTGATGTAAAATTTTTCTTTTTTTAAATTTACACTAATGTTACACCAGATATAAGTTATGGAAAACAGAGCTATTAATCACAGTATATGATGTAGGCCTGACACACAGGCCTGATGGAAAATTAAATTAGATTACACTAGCAAAATGATGTAAACGTTTTTTTTTTAAATTTACACTAATGTTAACCAGATATCAGTGGTGGCACAGAGCAATTAATCACAGTATATGCTGTGAGCCTCACACACAGGCTGACAGGCAGGCAAATGCAAATAAAATTACCACAAAAAAAGACTGAAGTTCTAGCCCTAAAAGGGGCTTTTTGGGCTGAAGTTCTAGCCCTAAAAAGGGCTACAGCAGAGATTAGATGAGTCATTCAGGACTGTAGTGGACACTGAATACACTAGCCTAGCTATCTATTTCCCTATAAAATCACCAGCAGCAGCACTAACCCTCCTCTCACTAAGAATGCAGGATCGTAATGAATCTAAAATGGCTGCTGCCCAGGAGCTGGGAGGGTCTGGGAGGGAGTGTCTGCTGCTGATTGGCTCAAATGTGTCTGCAGGCTGTGAGATACAGGGTCAAAGTTTCCTCAATGATGACGAATAGGGGGCGGATCGAACATTGTATATTTTCAGCCGCTGCTGTGAACGCGAACAAGCTATGTTTGCAGGGAACTGTTCTCCAGCGAACTATTCGCAACATCACTAACAATCAAGTGCATACAATCAGCAATCATTACAAACACACTACCATTGGACTAATTGCACTATAAATCCCCCAAACAACATGGCCAAAGCGTCCCTTGTGATCGACATTGTATAAAATCACTTTTGTGTTTTTGCATACCTTGTTACTCCTTGTGTGTTTGCTCTGCTGTTTGGCTTTGTGCTGCTTAGCTTAGCAAATATGGATGAGCCGCAGTTAGTTGCTGCTGTTGCACGAGTGGTGTTCAATAGAATCAGGCGGGCTCAGCATCTCCAAGAGAGATGTAGGGCTCGCCTGGTTAGAGGTCCTCCTGTTCACAGGGTGAGGCCCACCTTGGATAACATAAGTGACTTTGAGGTTTATGACAAGTATAGGCTCAATCGCAAACAGCTCATTAGCCTTTAGGATGTTCTTAAACCTCATATGGAGCCACGTAGATGTATGCGAACTGAAATCCCTGGTATGACCAAGATGCTAAGTTGCAGACACGTCCTGACCTCCGGGAGTTTTCAATCTGGAGAGGGGTACATGCATGGGCTTGCGCAGGGTACCTTCTCTGTGGTTTTTGACAACTTTCTGGATGCCATGGTATGAGTCAGTAAGTGGTATATAGGATTCCCTCAAAATGATGGTGATTGGAGGCACCTGAAGAGGGAATTCTATGCAATAGCTCGAATGCAAAATGTCTTGGGAGCAATAGATTGCACCTACATTGTGCTGTGTGCTCCAGAAGATGACTTGCCCTTCTGAAATCGCAAACACTTCCATAGTCTCAACATGCTGTTTGCTTGCGATGCACGGATGCGGATTATGCAGGTGTGTGCGAATTTCGGCGGGGCTTGTCATGATGCCCGCATCCTCAGACAGTCGTCCCTGTGGCGGCAATTTGAGGGCAGACAGTTTCCCCCTGGGTGGCTCGTTGGTGAGTACTTGTGCACAACATGGTTAATTCGTTAGACAATTGCCACTGTAGTCTTCAAAAACAGTTGTGTTTGTGTTATGTGCAGCTCTAGGATGCAATTTAACCATTTCTTTCTCTTTTAGCAAATGTCTGGTTTATGCGAAATACACATATGTAGCATGTCTTAGCTTAAATGGGCATTTAGAGAATGCGCTTTAACCATGTAATTGTCTCTTTCCGCAAATGTCTAGTTTTAGCTAAAAACAGATATGTATCATGTCTTAGCTTAAATGGACAGCTCTAGGATGCAATTTAACCATTTCTTTCTTTTTTAGCAAATGTCTGGTTTATGCAAAATACGCATAGGTAGCATGTCCTAGATTAATTTGCCAGATATAGATTGCGCTTTAACCATGTTATTGTCTCTTTCCGTAAATATATAGTTTTAGCTCCAAACAGATATGTAGTATGTCTTAGGTTAAATGGCCAGCTCCAGGATGCAATTTAACCATTTCTTTTAGCAAATGTCTGGTTTATGCGAAATACGCATAGGTAGCATGTCTTAGCTTAAATGGGCATTTAGAGAATGCGCTTTAACCATGTCATTGTCTCTTTCCGCAAATGTCTAGTTTTAGCTCTAAACAGATATGTAGCATGTCTTAGCTTAAATGGGCAGCTCTAGGATGCAATTTAACCATTTCTTTCTCTTTTAGCAAATGTCTGGTTTATGCAAAATACACATAGGTAACATGTCCTAGATTAAATGGGCAGATATAGAATGCGCTTTAACCATGTCATTGTCTCTTTCCGCAAATGTCTAGTTTTAGCTCCAAACAGATATGTAGCATGTCTTAGATTAAATGGGCAGAACTAGGATGCAATTTAACCATTTATTTTTCTTTTAGCAAATGTGTGGTTTATGCAAAATACGCATAGGTAGCATGTCTTAGCTTAAATTGGCATTTAGAGAATGCGCTTAACCATGTCATTGTCTCTTTCCACAAATGTCTAGTTTTAGCTCCAAACAGACATGTAGCATGTCTTAGCTTAAATGGGCAGCTCTAGGATGCAATTTAACCATTTCTTTCTCTTTTAGCAAATGTCTGGTTTATGCAAAATACGCATAGGTAACATGTCCTAGATTAAATGGGCAGATATAGAATGCGCTTTAACCATGTCATTGTCTCTTTCCGCAAATGTCTAGTTTTAGCTCCAAACAGATATGTAGCATGTCTTAGATTAAATGGGCAGATATAGAATGCAATTTAACCATATAATTGTTATTCTGAAAATGTTTATTTTAGGGGATTTTCGTGTACACAAATAAATTGTATTTAATATAATAATTATAATGATATTTTTAATATTTGTCATTTTGTTATGTTCATTATTTATAGGTGATCCGGGTTACATGAGCCGGCCTTGGCTCATTACGCCATTACGTAACCCCACGGACGAGGCCCAGGAGCGCTACAATCGGGTGCACAAGCGGACTAGAGCTGTAGTGGAGAGGATGTTTGGGCTCCTCAAAATGAGACTAAGATGCCTGGACAGGTCTGGAGGAGCCTTCCAATACAGCCCTAGGAAGGTGGTGAAGATCGTTATAGCCTGTAGCGTCCTGCATAACATTGCTCAGCGGGCTGGGATGCTGCAGGCTGTCCAGGTGCTCCGAGACCTCCTCCAAGATGAGGAGGACAAGCCTGTTCTAGAGGGGCCATTCCGGGATGAGGGGCTCAATGTCATAGCAAACATCATCAACCACATTGCGAATATGTGTGAATTTTAGGCATGTGCAAACATGTTAGGATTGTTCATCAAATGATTTAAAAAAAAGATAATTTATTATTATTATTATTATTATTATTATTATAGGTAATTTATACATCAGATAATTCTGGCATTGGGTCCTGTAATGACTTCGCCACCTGGTTTCAAGACAACATCAGATGGTAAGTATAAACAATGTATAGACTGTGGGTGGGGGGAATTTTGCACAATCAGCCATCATATGGCATACATTTTAAAATGTAGTATTTAGTTTACACATTACTAGATTTTTGGATAGTAGCAATACTACATGCTTCCAAGTCATATTCCAAGTTATACATCAGAGGTTAGGTTTGCACAATGTATGACTCATCTTCACACTTGATTGATAGAACATAACATGAGATTCTACACATGCTTAGTAAGCTAGTGATATAAATAGTTTCAGAAATGGGGGGGGGGGGGTGCAGAACTAAATCACACACTTCTATTAATGATTTTCACTCTTTTCTGCCATTAGGGAGATGACTTCATCTAAAGACTGAAGGAGAAGAATTCAAGACTGAAAGTGAAGAATCCCAGACTGAAAGTGAAGAATCCCAGACTGAAAGTGAAGAATCCCAGACTGAAAGTGAAGAATCCCAGACTGAAAGTGAAGAATCCCAAAATGAAAGTGAAGAATACCAATGTGATCATGTCTGTGGCATTGTCTTTCAAATGTGCTGACCTTGAAAACCATACAAAGACTGTGGATGCATCCTATTGGAGACACTTAGGTTTATTATATATTTTTTAGATGGTATTTTACAATCCTCTATTTTGAAAATGATGAATAGGACACCTAATGAAGATAAACTGATATTTTGAAGAGCATTGCCTTTCAATGACCATACATCCAGGTTAGTTTGCACAATGAGTGCTATTTAAGAGACATAGGAGGAAGAATGTTCAAAGAATTAGGAATATATACATGTCCTATATTAGAATATGTTTATTTTACATACATTACCCCTACTTTCTGCTAGAGAAGACTCAGAATCTGACCAATCAGACAAAGGGATACATTTTATAGTTGATATAGATGTATATTATTTGAAGGGACATGAAATATTACATTCAATTATGTTCCTCATACAATCCAATATAAAAATATTTTTAAAAATTGATATGCATTATTTTGTCTAATTTTAAATGCTAATGTGTAATTCAACTATTGATTAGACAATATAATGGTATTAATTTCCAATTATGGATAGATATAGATTTCAAGTATGAACCTGTTTTTAATATCAAGACAAAAAATACATGTTAGAGCATAGACACAAGAGGATTTACCAATTATTAGATGTCATGAATATGTTAAGAAATGTGTTCATTAAATAACCTTAATGACTAATGTTTTTAATATTTCTTTTCTTTCTTTTTCAGAGTTTCATCTGTGATGAATTTCCTTTATTTTTATTTTTGTCAATAAATTTATTGTCATACTATATATTTTTCAATTTAATTTTTTTAAATACATATTCTTTGAGACATATCTCCATCACAGTATGATAAGAAGACATATATCCATCTAATATTCTGACATATAAACCAAATATTAGTCCCATGACTGTTAAAGTCATCTATTTTACAAGCACATGCCTGATATAAAATATACAAAATAGCAAAAAACAGGAGCGCTGCAGCTGAAGGTGAAGCAATCAATAATCGTGAATGCTAAAATGTGAGAAATGCAATTGTATCTAGCAATTCGCTCAAGGTATACTCTCAATTCTATAAAAGTGCTAATAAGAACAAAATCTATTAAGTGTACCAAGTGTATGCCTTTAATTAGTGCACTGGTGTCCTAAAACAATAGTGTATATAATTTAGATAAATGAAGACCAAACCATAAATATATCATATGGCTATGCCAAATTTAATATACACAATAAAACAAAAATAAAATATTAAAAATGTCTGTCTATAAAATTCACTAGAAAAAATGGACGTCTCCGTTAAAAAATAAAGGTAAGGTTGCCACCACAAAAAATTTTTTTCTCTTATGTATATGGAAAAAGCAGTTATTGCAGACCCATTTAGAACTTATCTCAGTCCAAACCTGACATAAACAGAAGTTATTTCCAGAGATAATACTTATAGCAGAATGCGAGCAACCGCAGGCTTACCCCCAGGCTGTGTGCAGCGTTACCGCCGTAGCGGGGTGACGTCACCTTTATGGGCGCTGTCCTACGGCAGTAACGATACTCACAGAAACTTCAGAGTACACACAGCCTGGGGGTAAGCCTGTGGTTGCTCGCATTCTGCTATAAGTATTATCTCTGGAAATAACTTCTGTTTATGTCAAGCTTGGACTGAGATAAGTTCTAAATGGGTCTGCAATAACGCCTTTTTCCATATACATAAGAGAAATTTTTTTTTATGTGGTGGCAACCTTAGCTTTATTTTTTAACGGAGACGTCCATTTTTTCTAGTGAATTTTATAGACAGACATTTTTAATATTTTATTTTTGTTTTATTGTGTATATTAAATTTGGCATAGCCATATGATATATTTATGGTTTGGTCTTCATTTATCTAAATTATATACACTATTGTTTTAGGACACCAGTGCACTAATTAAAGGGATACACCTGGTACACTTAATAGATTTTGTTCTTATTAGCACTTTTATCGAATTGAGAGTATACCTTGAGCGAATTGCTAGATACAATTGTATTTCTCACATTTTAGCATTCACGATTATTGATTGCTTCACCTTCAGCTGCAGCGCTCCTGTTTTTTGCTATTTTGTATTATTATCCTTGACCTATATTAGGGACTTATAGGTCTTTTCAGTAGTTTGGTGATTTCACCCTGCGCTCATATTTAACCTTTTTTATTTGATATAAAATATACTAATTTTGGTTAATTTATTGAATGAAAAATATCAACACAGCTTATTCAGATAATGTTAAAGTCAAGTATTTTACAAAATTTAAGTTGGAGTTAAATACATCTATCTATGCTTTTATTGTGTGATTCATAGATGTTAAAATCATAAAATATTTATGGCGAGGATATGTAGTCTAAATTATACAGAACAACTTTGTTCATTTCACTTTTAAGAAATGTAAGTGTTTAACTTATATTAAAGTGACAGTGTAATTGAATGTTAGATTTACATTCTAATCTCTATAATCTTTCTTAGGTATCCAAAAGCATTTTTACACTAAATATCGGTTATTCGGCTTTAAATATTTTTAAGGTAATATGTTAGAAATTAACTTTAAATAAAAAGTAAGTTAATTTCACATTTATACCAAGCTAGTTATTGTATGCCATATTGATTACTTTTTAGCTCTAGTGGAGTTATTTGAAGGTCAGTTAACTATAGCTATATCAAAAGATAATTTATAGAAATTATACTCTTTACCTGCTGGATAGATATCACATATCTATAGGCATTTCCATTCCCATTTAGTTTAGTTTATTTCTACAATGTTAACTACACATATTCCTAATGATTTTGTCCTTAAAGGGACATTCAAACAAAAATTGAATTTAATGATTCAGAGAGATAATACAAATCTGTTTAAACAACGTTTAAATTTACTTTTATGATCTAATTAGATTCAGTCTTTAGACATCCTTTGTTAAAGAAATAGCAATGCACATGGATTAGACAATGACACAAGGCATCTATGTGCAGCCACCAATCAGCAGCAACAGAGCCTATATAGATATGATTTTCAGGAAAGAATATCAAGCTAGAAATGCTAATGAGATAATAGAACTAAATTTGACGTTGTTTTAACATTGTATTATCCATCTAAATCATGAAATAACATATAGCTTAATGTCCCTTTAAGGTAAAGCTGTATAAATACAGCCATTGGAAGATATTTCAATCACAGTGGGGCAAACAATGCACAAGGTAATACAAATATGCTTTATTCTCATATTATCCGAATTTTGAGAAATGGAGATGCATAGGTTTATGATCAGCAAAGCATTACTGGGAAATATCTACTTATTTGTGGGTGGGCAACAATGCATATTTACAATGTTTAGACAGATGTATTTATATCAAGTTCAAGATTGCATATTAGCTCATTAAAGGGACGGTAATTCAAAAGCGTTTATTTCAGGATTCCTAAATAAAATATAATTTTAAACATTAAAATGTAATTATATAATCGATTTTAATTCATTCATTTGATATTATTTCCTTTACAACCATATCTAGATATGCTCAGTAGCTGAAGATTGGTGGATGCACAAAGATGCCTTGTGTGATTGGCTCAACCATGTGCATTGCATAATCTAAATCGATCGAGTTACATTTTAAATTTTAAAACTGTATTCTCTCTCCGGATCATTTTAAGAAAATATTTGGATGTAATGTCCCTTTAAAAATAAAGACGCCATTGCACAATAACATATGTGAGCAGTTCAGACAAATACAAGCTCAAGGTTTATTTACTAATAATGAACAAACGTGTATTTTAAAATTTATAAACATATTATCCAAGTTCTGTCCATTATAACTAGAAATTACGCATTTCTGAAATATAGCATGGGAAACGTATCTTGGAACACGAAAATCGCATCTTCTAGTCTAATGACACGCACTAGCACACAATCAATGTGCATTATAAATACATTTAATAGAGCAATGTCAATACTTCACAATAAGTCACAAAATGTATTTAATAAACAATAAATGCCTACAATGTTAACTTTTTAATAATAAAAATTTACTAATGTGACTGGATTATATTTAATAAAAATCAAATAGAGATCAAATATAAAATTGATATTTAGTGGATCACGTATATTAAATATGCGTCACACATATCCGCATAACAGTCCAATGAATACAAATAAATCTACATGAAAAATGTAGTAACAGCACCCCCAGGTGGTATGTGTATGGAAGTTACAAAGATATGAAACATTAAGGAACAGCCAATCAGAGTTCATCACACAAACATAACTTGAGTCAGTATGGTCTCACAGACATGATAACAAAATTTCAATATTTTATCTAATCAGATGTACAGATACCATGTCCCATGGTGCATCTCATGTTTACTTCACCATATAAAAGTCCATTACACGTCGCCATTTTTGTCTATCTAATGCCTGCACTCCCTGTATATATACAGGGAGTGCAGAATTATTAGGCAAATGAGTATTTTGACCACATCATCCTCTTTATGCATGTTGTCTTACTCCAAGCTGTATAGGCTCGAAAGCCTACTACCAATTAAGCATATTAGGTGATGTGCATCTCTGTAATGAGAAGGGGTGTGGTCTAATGACATCAACACCCTATATCAGGTGTGCATAATTATTAGGCAACTTCCTTTCCTTTGGCAAAATGGGTCAAAAGAAGGACTTGACAGGCTCAGAAAAGTCAAAAATAGTGAGATATCTTGCAGAGGGATGCAGCACTCTTAAAATTGCAAAGCTTCTGAAGCGTGATCATCGAACAATCAAGCGTTTCATTCAAAATAGTCAACAGGGTCGCAAGAAGCGTGTGGAAAAACCAAGGCGCAAAATAACTGCCCATGAACTGAGAAAAGTCAAGCGTGCAGCTGCCAAGATGCCACTTGCCACCAGTTTGGCCATATTTCAGAGCTGCAACATCACTGGAGTGCCCAAAAGCACAAGGTGTGCAATACTCAGAGACATGGCCAAGGTAAGAAAGGCTGAAAGACGACCACCACTGAACAAGACACACAAGCTGAAACGTCAAGACTGGGCCAAGAAATATCTCAAGACTGATTTTTCTAAGGTTTTATGGACTGATGAAATGAGAGTGAGTCTTGATGGGCCAGATGGATGGGCCCGTGGCTGGATTAGTAAAGGGCAGAGAGCTCCAGTCCGACTCAGACGCCAGCAAGGTGGAGGTGGAGTACTGGTTTGGGCTGGTATCATCAAAGATGAGCTTGTGGGGCCTTTTCGGGTTGAGGATGGAGTCAAGCTCAACTCCCAGTCCTACTGCCAGTTTCTGGAAGACACCTTCTTCAAGCAGTGGTACAGGAAGAAGTCTGCATCCTTCAAGAAAAACATGATTTTCATGCAGGACAATGCTCCATCACACGCGTCCAAGTACTCCACAGCGTGGCTGGCAAGAAAGGGTATAAAAGAAGAAAATCTAATGACATGGCCTCCTTGTTCACCTGATCTGAACCCCATTGAGAACCTGTGGTCCATCATCAAATGTGAGATTTACAAGAAGGGAAAACAGTACACCTCTCTGAACAGTGTCTGGGAGGCTGTGGTTGCTGCTGCACGCAATGTTGATGGTGAGCAGATCAAAACACTGACAGAATCCATGGATGGTAGGCTTTTGAGTGTCCTTGCAAAGAAAGGTGGCTATATTGGCCACTGATTTGTTTTTGTTTTGTTTTTGAATGTCAGAAATGTATATTTGTGAATGTTGAGATGTTATATTGGTTTCACTGGTAAAAATAAATAATTGAAATGGGTATATATTTTTTTTTGTTAAGTTGCCTAATAATTATGCACAGTAATAGTCACCTGCACACACAGATATCCCCCTAAAATAGCTATAACTAAACACAAACTAAAAACTACTTCCAAAACTATTCAGCTTTGATATTAATGAGTTTTTTGGGTTCATTGAGAACATGGTTGTTGTTCAATAATAAAATTAATCCTCAAAAATACAACTTGCCTAATAATTCTGCACTCCCTGTATATATATATATATATATATATATATATATATATATATATATATATATATATATAATACGCAAACCTAGCAGGCATGATGTCTCCCAGGTTCACCAAGTCGTAGAGTGCAGCACTGGTCAATGCCGTTGAGGACTTCTATCTGCAGCTGTTTGGGAACAAGAAGAAATTGAAGAAGCAGAGAATTAAGAAGGCCCTCTGGGTGTCTATTACCAATGATGTTAATTTGGTGTGTGGCATCCAGAGGACCACGGATCAAATCATTACGAGGTTCGGGGATATGAGGTTGCATCTAAGTAAGAAAGTCAACCTCATAAGGGAGTGGGTAAGAGCCCGTCGAAGGGATGGAAAGAAAGTTCCACCCCCACGGAAACTGTACCTGCTAACTTATGAGGTGACTTTATGCGACCTCCTCAATCTCCGGGTCCCGAGCAGATTTAGATCCTCTCGCTCCTCTGCTTCTTCTTCTTCCCTCCCAGCTACTGGATCTGAAAGTCCTGACCCGGAGGCCAGTGCAGCTGCTTCTCCGTCCGGTGGCCTGGGAGATGAAAGTCGAGAGGCTGAACCAGGTAAATATCAGACTTCATGTGATATATTAATATTTGAGTATATATTTAATAAATGTGTATATAGTCATATATTCAACTTATATAGATCTCACAACATACGTTACATATGAAGTTTAGATATATGAATTTAGAATCGTCACACATGAAATAGGAATGATGTTTCTTGCACTCTCCAGAATATGCGTCACAGAACGAAAATGAAATTGCGCATCCGTGAAATCCCTATCATCCACCATTTCATACATTGACTATCGAATCATACCACAGTTCCAAATATTAATTGTTATCATTCAATATTAACAAATATATACGATTGGAATCTTGTAATACACCCAATTGGAAATATATTTGAAGTCTTTAGAAATGATACTCATCACACTACTATATCCAAATCAATTCAGAATCACGGATGCACAATTCCGCTTTAAATCATTGCGCAATGATCCCGACATATAGAATTGTGCACACACATGAACATGTGTTTGCTGTAACAGTGGCATAACTTTAGACATGTTGGTCAAATCACGGATGCGCAATTCCACTTTGAATCATTGTGCAATGATCACGAAAAAGATAGAATTGCGCACACACATGAACATGTGTTTGCTGTAACAGTGGCATAACTTTAGACTTGTTAAAATGTATATGTTAATTAGTATATATGTGAAGAATACAGTATCCCTATTTACAATATTCTACATTATAAAAGCTATACTTGCAAGATCAAAATAAAAATTGAACAATCTCTATCAATTGATGACAATGCAAGAAGACACAAAATGACTTAAAGCGACAGTCAACAACATAAAAGATAGAAAATAACAATACATGATCTCTTTATTTATACATTAATTTAGTCAACAATAAACTCACATGAATACAAATATAATTTGAGTTTGTCAATTAGAATATAAAAATCTGATTGTTCGTGCCCATGGCCTGATTTGTATTAATGATATCCAATCCTGATATAATATTTTACAGATATGGATGTTGTTGCTGGAACCTCGAGTCTGTGTTCGTCACAGCATGGTATGTCTTATTTTAATTTACCTTTCTCTTACAAACTTGGACATAACATTACATAATCCATCTACATTGATCTATATTTTTATAGATACTCTAATTCTCTTTTCTTGTTATTTTCAAAAAAGAATCACGAATCAGAGTTGGGATTCAATTGTAATACAAATCTCAATTTATGAGTATTTGAAGATATTCCTTTGATTCTTGATATCTTCATTTTAATGTAATCTTAGGGTCATGCCCATTTTATATTTTGCCCCTGGTTAGTGTTTTACATTTTTTGTCTACATTTCATCAACACATTTTTACATATGTGCAGATTAGAGAAATATACTTCTCGTATGCTTTGATAATTTATTCTTATCATTAAAGGGAAATGAAAACCAACATTTAACTTTTATGATTTAGACACAACATGTGATTTTCAAAAACCTTATAATTCTCTTCTATTATCTACCTATTATCTACCTTGCTTCAGTCTGGGAGTAACCTGCTGATTGTTTGATGCACTATTTTCATTTGTTCAACACGTCTTCAGATAACAGTAGTGCATAGTTGCTCCTTAATAAAACTTTCAAAGACAAACTAGAAAACATAAAGTATATTTGAAAGTTTTTTTAAAATCACAGGCTGGATTTGAATCATGCAAATGAATACAATTACACATTTGGAGTTTCATGTCCCTTTAAGAGCAAAGTATAATTAAAGAATCATGATGATATCCTTAAATTACATATTTGATTGTAATTGCATGCTCCATCCCATTCATTACATCAACATATGGACTAGACAATTCATTAACAGCGCCATTGTCAAATAAAGATATTTTAATATTTAATATTAAAGGGATACTGAACACTAAATTTCTCTTTTGTGATTCAGATAGAGGATTCAATATTAATAAACCTTCTCATTTACTCGTATAATCAAATTTTATTCATTCTCTTGGTATCTTTATTTGAAATGCAAGAATGTAAGTTTAGATGCCTGTCCATTCTGGGTTGTTCTTGCTGATTGGTGGATACATTCACCGACCAATAAACACGTGCTTTTCATGGTTCTGAAACAAAATATTGATTAGCTGCCTTATTTTTCAAAGAAAGAAAGCAAGACAATGCGGACAAATTGATAATAGGAGTAAATTAGAAATATGCTTAAAAATGCCTGCTCTATCTAAATCACAAAATTAAATATTTGGGTTCAGTGTCCCTTTAATGATAAATATCTTCATTAATCCTTACACTGTTTGGATGAAACAATATTGATATCTATATCACATATTCCCTCTTGGACTTCCTTTATATATATAAAAGCATACTCTAACAGCACCATGATGACATATTTTTACAAATATCTTCTGTTTTGCATTGTGATAAATATGTGTTGTGTCCTAAAACAAATTACTGTACATTGCACAAATGTATCTATGTGCCACATGGCTTAGGTTCGATTTGTCACCAGCTGTTATTCCAAGTGTTGTGTGTGTGTATTATTTTCAAAACATGGATCAATACTTATATTTATATATGCCATAGAATCATATGTGAAGAATTGGCTGTCTAATATAGTAAGAAATCAAACATATATGAAAGACATCATTTTCTTTACAATCACGTTGATTAACTCATAAATTTATGGTTCATATTAGTCCTCTATTCTTCACATTTCTAAGTATATTATTTGTTAGATTCTCGACCAATGTGATTTAGTGATGTCCAAATTGTGTTCACTAATATATTTTAATATCATTAATAGATGTAGTTGTTGTGGCGAGCATAGAGGGATCCAGTAGCAATGGTGACCTGCCTTTGCAGGGTTCTGGTAAGTCCATTGACTCATTCATATGTCATTGAAGGTGTATTTTTAATAAATATTATGGTCATGATTCTGATGAAGCATTCCATGTGAATAAAACATATAATTTACTCCTCTGATCATATATATATATATATATATATATATATATATATTTTTTTTATTTGTTAAGATTAAGATCTCAAAGCTTCTTAGTCTACACCTTTGTGCTTCAGAACATGGCTAGCATATGTTTATTTTTAGTATAAATTTAGACAACAATCATCAAGTGATACACACAGGAGAACTCTTAAATGTTCCATGCACTCCGATTTTAAGAATATTTTAAAAATACAGATACTAGAATGTAATTATTACTCATCGATAATTACAAATCTAATTTCATTTGTATGCTCCATCAAAATTATGTAATTCCTAACTTTGGATCAGTATCTCTTTAATGCAACATTGATGTGTGTCCTTGAGCAACAGTAACATATGTTAGAATATAGGATTTTAACTTGTACACAACATGTTATGTTTTACAGAGATTGATCTAACATGTGAGATGGAGGAGGAAGTGGCTCCCTTGGAGTCTGATGGAATGTCAAATATATCTAATGTATCGAACATGTATTATTGTTTAAAAATCATTCTCTTGAAGAAAAAGAAAGTCTACAGCTTTGGCACTTTAAGATATATTATTCCATTTTTTTCCAATACACGACTGCCCCACTTTCTATATCATGCAGCATGAACATATGTTTGTATTTTTCAAAAATGTATGTATGATTTGTCATTAATGACATCATGATGTCACATGAATATTCCATGCAAAACCACAATATTCTTCTTCTGATTGTCCAAATAGTCTAGTGCCTAGATGCAGACCATATCCTTATGTCATCATTGTTTATAAATTGTAAACCACTTCTAAGTATACATAAAACATAATCATGTTTAAAATCCTTGTTTTCATTTCATGATGTATGAGATGTAAACATATTTAAAATATATTTATGTGTAGACTGTCCATTTCAATCCAACAAACATTAATATTCCCCAAAATTAAAGCATGCATTGATGAATGTGTCTATTAATATTGGGATGACATACATTTAATCCTAATGTAAAAGAGAGATTCACAACATTAATCTGAAATTTGAATCAGATAGAGAAGATTATATTATTAATTGATAATATGAATGGTAGTATCTACTGTGTATATATTCTAAAGAGTAACTGATTGAAGCATCAAGCTTAAAATGAGACCATTAAAGATTCCAAAGGCAATCACCAAAATATATATGTAAATCAGTGTTTACATGGTTTAAAATGCTAGGTGGAGTGGCCATTTCAATTTCATAATATTACACACTCCCATATTATTCAATTGTTGAATATTCTGAGATCAATCCATGGGCATGTGTCTAAAAGAACTCTATTAAATTTAAATCTTCAATGCATACATGCATACCGAAAAATTCTACAAAAGATACATATATTATCAATTCATAAATATTAGCACATAATGTTGCCTTTGATAAATATAATTTGTAATCTATTTATGAAATGTTACATGAAAAATAACAGTGAACATTCAGAGTTTAAAGGATCTATTAAATATTTTAAGTAATTATATTTGATTCCAATCAATAACTTAAAACATAGTCATTATTGTGACTTTGTATCAATATTTTATGAGAACAAGAATCAAGACTTTAAAGGGCCATTATACACTCATTTTTTCTTTGCATAAATGTTTTGTAGATGATCTATTTATAAAGCCCATAAAGTTTGTTTTTTTTAAAAAATGTATAATTTTGCTTATTTTTAAATAACATTGCTCTGATTTTCAGACTCCTAACCAAGCCCCAAGTTTTATTTGAATACCGTCAGCTACCTTCTCCAGCTTGCTCCTGTTTGTGTAAAGGGTCTTTTCATATGCAAAAGAAGGGGGAGGGGGGAGTGTCTTATTTCCCACTTGCAGTGGGCTTTACAACTGCCTTTTCAACAGAGCTAAACTGAAAGCTTTTAAGTACGTTTATAAACCATTTTATACTGGATTTTTATATCAGTATCTGTGCATCTTATTCTTTATAGTAGTGTCTATTACATGCAGTTATATGAAAATGAGTATATACTGTCCCTTTAACTTATGTATAATCTTTCTTTCAAGATAATAACATTTATTGATATCATATATGTTTTTTTTATATTTCAGATGGACCTTCCACTTCTGGGCATCAGCCTCCTGCCCCTCCCCAGTCAGAAGCCCCTCCCCAGCCACAAGCCCCTCCCCAGTCAGAAGCCCCTCCCCAGCCACAATCCCCTCCCCAGCCCCAAACCACTCCCGGCCCTCCCCATTCCTCCTGTCCTGTCCCTCCCAAAAAACACCCCTTTGCCCCCCCTTGCCGCTCTCCCCGTATTGCCGCCCATACAGCTCCCCCACCTGCCCAGCCCCCAACTCACCAGGCCCTTGACTCCCCAGCTGTACGGGCTATCCCAGAGCGGCAGTTAAATTTCATCCCTCCCCCTCCCCTCCCTCTCCAGACTTTTACCCCAGTCCCCACCTTCATTGTCCTGGGTGTCAGATTGTCCTTCCCAGCCACAGATGTAAGTATCATTACAAATCCACATTATAACATACTTTCCTAAAGGGACATTATAGGGATATAATTAGACATTAATTGATATTTCAAATCAAAAATTTTTTGAAAAAACTTTTCTTTATTTGATTAATCTAAATGTTTCTGATGTTCAGTTTTGTGAAATCAACATCCACATTTTCGAATATAGAAATGATATTGCTTAGATGTTGTATATCTATTTTGTATATATGACAATATTTTGAATTTGTCATCATTGCTCTTTTCACAGTGTGTCATAAACCAAAGAAATATATTTTTCAAGATTGAGAGGGTTTTAAATGTACAGTATACTATCAAATAGTTTTTCCGTTAATGTGTTTACAATTAGTTTTTGTACCAGCTGCAGAGTATAAAATGTATGTGATTTGCTTGTTAAGGCTTCTTTGTGTATATGAATTAGCTGATTTTGTGTTTTGAAGCCACAACCTAATAAAATGGTTTGAACTTCTAGGTATTATCAGATCTTATTAATTTCTCCCATTTAGAAAATATACATGCTTCTTTATCTCATATCACTCCATATACCAATCACCAATACTTGGATAGAACAATTGAAAATTAACTTTTTCTTACCTTATCTCCTCTATCACCCACTGGGAGTGTAATTTCTTCTGCTTGCTGTGTTTACACAGCTTGGCCTCGAGGCCAAAATATTTAAGGATAGGTGTGGATACCACAGGCTACATAAACTATTTCAGATGCCAATGTAAGGGCAATGGAAATACTTATAAAGAATTTAATACACTCAAGCAGGTAAAGTGGATCATTGTGAAACAATTAAAGGGGAGAACATTTTTGAGTAAACTGTCCCTTTAATGGTTTATCTATGAAGAACATATTTATTGTGCAAATATTATATATAGAATATTTAATTATAATAATGATTTGTCTTTTTATTATTACAATGCCTCTTTGCTCTCTTTTTATTATGTGCTGGAATTAACAATAATTTTCATACTTTTTTTGTTTAGGTTGTGACTCTGCATGGTTAACGCTAGAGGCTCTAGCACGTATAGAGCATACCATGCTGGGAAGGATGCACAACACCATTCATACCCAGCTGCAGATGCAGCGCTTGACTCTAGAGCGCGTTCTGCATCTAGAGTTAATGCATGGATCTGCAGCTGGTAATGCACAGGACGATGACGGTGATGCTGATGCCCAATAAGTGGAGGATCCGGAGATGCTGTGAGGGCACATGTTACTTTGTTTGTTCGGTTTTATTATTGCCATTTGGCCTTTTTGCTTTTTTTGTTGTGCCTGTTGCACTCTTTCACCTTGTCAAATGGCTCCAATGGGGCTGTGTTGGCCCTTGTCAACTCCCTCCAAGGACTGTGATACACTATGGCACCTTGTCAGATGGCTCCAATGGGGCTGTGTTGGCCCTTGTCAACTCCCTCCAAGGACTGTGACACAATATGGCACCTTGTCAAATGGCTCCAATGGAGATGTGTTGGCCCTTGTCAACTCCCTCCAAGGACTGTGATACACTATGGCACCTTGTCAAATGGCTCCAATGGGGCTTTGTTGGCCCTTGTCAACTCCCTCCAAGGACTGTGATACACTATGGCACCTTGTCAAATGGCTCCAATGGGGCTGTGTTGGCCCTTGTCAACTCCCTCCAAGGACTGTGATACACTATGGCACATTGTCAAATGGCTCCAATGGGGCTGTGTTGGCCCTTGTCAACTCCCTCCAAGGACTGTGATACACTATGGCACTTTGTCAAATGGCTCCAATGGGGCTGTGTTAGCCCTTGTCAACTCCCTCCAAGGACTGTGATACACTATGGCACCTTGTCAGATGGCTCCAATGGGGCTGTGTTGGCAGTTGTCAACTCCCTCCAAGGACTGTGATACACTATGGCACATTGTCAAATGGCTCCAATGGGGCTGTGTTGGCCCTTGTCAACTCCCTCCAAGGACTGTGATACACTATGGCACCTTGTCAGATGGCTCCAATGGGGCTGTGTTGGCCCTTGTCAACTCCCTCCAAGGACTGTGATACACTATGGCACCTTGTCAAATGGCTCCAATGGGGCTTATTTATCAATATGACTTTTTGGAACGTTATCTTATTTCTTTATGTTTTATAATAATACATATTAATAAAATAAATGTCATTAATATATTATTTGTCCTCTTTATTCATGTCATGTATTAAAATCTATATTTTATGTGCTTAATCCTTAAAGGGACATGAAACCTTTAAGTGATGCTGACCACAATTCTTAAGGAATGGATATTCATTTCTAATGTATTTTTGTCCTTTTTACATCAACATAGACATATAATTTTTTAAAAAATACTATTTTTTGAATGTTGACAGCACATGTATTCCAATTTCACTGATATCTTATTGTAGTATTCTAAGAAAAGCAATCACTGTGTGTAATGTAAATATTTTAGCTGATTAATATCTTTCTCTTATTGTTTCTGTTTAATGATAAAACGATATATTGCTATAGGTAGGCTGACCATATTTCAACTGGAATAAGTGACACATCTGATAAATACATGTGTCATTCTTATTCCAAAAAAATCTTTAAACATATCTGAAAACATCCCTGACATATGTATTTCTCATGTGTCCCTTTTGAAAGCGTAAAGATGGAACACCATAGCTATAGGTAACATATAATGTATAACCAGTCCCTATTTTTATGTATCTCGTAGCATTATTTATGATTTAAAGGGACATGAAACACAATCTATTTTCTCATTTATGTCTAACATACGATTTTTAATTAATTTTCTTTCCATAAATTCTAGAATTTGCTTCAGTCTCTTTGTATCATTTGTTTAAGGAGCAGCAGGGCACTACTGGTTTCTAAATGAACACAATTGGTATATATAAGTAGCCACCAATCAGCAGTTATCACATCATAGTTTTCTGCTCTTGCGATTACCTCTAAACACATTTCATCAAAAGATTAAACTTAAATTTGAAAATGAAGTTCAAATTGCAATGTCGTACATAATCGTGTAACATAAAATGATTGCTAAATAGTTATTAATCCTCTGATTCTAATGAAATATATCCTTATTACCAACAATGGATTCTATTTCATATAGCACAGTATTACGTTATCTAGCGTGACATTCATAGATAACAATATAGCACATACTAGTTTTTAAAATATAAATACGTTTCTTATTGACATGAAAATATGCAAAAATATTCCTTGGATTGGATGCCGTTTTCACGCAATCTCAGATGCGCCTTTGATTGGCTGACGTTGTTACATGATCTCGGATGTGTCAAGTTGCTTAAGACGTCACAAGCCACGCTGTAAAATGAGTCCTTGTATTGGCTGACGTTTTTATGCGATCTCGGATGCGCCTTTGATTGGCTGCTGTTGTTACGTGATCTCGGATGCACCATGTTGCTTAAGATGTCACATACGAAGCTGTAAAATTAGTTATTGGATTGGATGCCGTTTTTACGCGATCTCGGATGCGCCTTTGATTGGATTATGTTTTTACGCAATCTCGGATGCGCCATGTTGCTTAAGACATCACATGCCAAGGTGTTAAATCTGTCTGATTGGATTACGTTGTCCAGCAATATTTGATTTTGCATGTAACCCACGTTTGTGAATGAGAAGACACGTTTAAAACCATGACAATTATGGATTGTGTCAATCATGTACATTGTTGAACCATAGCTGATAAAGAACACAAAAATCTCTGTTTGAAGAAACGAATGAAGGCAATATGTTTTTCATGCATAATATATTTTGAGGCAAGTGCAAATCCATGAATATACTCCATCATGTTTAATATGTTTGTCAATAATAATTTCCTTTTTATAAATAATTACTGTGTTGTGTTGAATTTTCTACATATCTAATTCCTAAAGATGCGCTATTGTATTTGAATCAAGTAATCAATATGCATTGACCTTTATCATATGCTAAATATATGAGATGCCTACTTATTCTAGATGTTACGTCCTGGTCTTTTTTCTTAAAGGGACATTATAGACTCATTTTTTCGTAGCATATATGTTTTGTAGATCTATCTATATAGGCCATAATGTTTTTAAAATGTATAGTTTTGCTTATTTTTAGAAACCATTGCTGTGATTTTCTGACTCCTAACCAAGCCCCAAAGTTTGATGTGAATAACACCAGCTACCATCTTCAGCTTGCTCCTGTTTGTGTAAAGGGTCTTTTCATATGCAAAAGAAGGGGGAGTGGGGAGTGTCTTATTTCCCACTTGCAATTGGCTTTCCAGCTAACTTTTCAACATAGCTAAACTGAGAGTTTCTAAGTAAGTATTTAAACCGTTTTATCCTGGATTTTTATATCAGTATCTGTGCATCTTGTTCTTTATAGTAGCATCTATTACATGCAGTTCTATGAAAATGAGTGCATACTGTCCCTTTAATGTAAATGCTCAGTATTGTGTCATGTATAACTTCCACATTGTCAATCTCCAAATATATTACTGTGAGCATATATTTCTAATGTAACTCTTAAAAGTACATGAAACCATATTCCTTCTAAATGAAATGTCTTTCTTAAATAATTCAAACACTATAATGTATCTTTAAGAAAATAGACTTTAAATAGACTATTTAACACGTCGATAGAAATATGGCATACAGGCTTAGTATACTATTCAAATATTTTCTTGTTTGAACAAGTACGTGTAGATATACCAACAAGCCCTAAGGATTAGTATATGTTAGCATATGTTCTTGTTTAAAGGGACAGTCAAGCAAAACAGTAATGATTTAAATCTCAAAAAAAGCCATTTTTATAAAATATATCTCAAACGTTTATCAACAATTTATCTTAGTTCTCTTGGTATTCTTAGTTGATAGCTAAACCGAGGAGGTTCATCTGCTCATTTCTTCGAGCTTGAAGAGCGCATCTAATCTGAATGCATTTTGACCACTAGAGGGCATTATTTTTTGTGTTTCAAATAGAAAACATTGAGCTCATACAGTATAGTTACCCTTGATTAATCAGTGATTGGCTGAAATGCCGGTCTGTCAAAAGAACAGAAATAAGTGGTCATTTTTCAGAGGCATATAGATACAAGGTTAATCACAGAAGTAAAACGTGTATTTCTGTAAGTCTTGTTTTTCCAAACTTGATAATGCGTAATAAAGTGTTTTCTTTGTAACCAACAATAATTAATATTTTGATTGTCCCTTTAAGCTGTGTTGTTGGCATCAAAAGAGTGATATGCCATGCCAATGTATAATTGTAATGGTCATTTTGTTTGAGATTAGGGAAACAGTTTGGACTTCACATCACAGAAACCAATCAATGTAATGAACAAGGATAGGTATGTGATGATGTGGTCTCCACACACTTGTTAAACACACTCTGCAAACAATCTGCCTCCATGGACCCGGTCCCATAGAAGCAGATTATATACAGAGTGTGCTCCACAAGTGTAAGAAGACCACATAATCACATACCTATCCATTACACATTAAATATATATATATATATATATATATATATATATATAAAAAACTTACTTCCTCTTCCTTCCCCTCTTCCCACAAGACTGAGGCTCTGGGGGGGGGGCAACTACCCCCTACGACGAGTTCTCATCGGAGATGTTTGGGGAAGAGGGGAAGGAGGAGTACTGGGATCACCCGGCTGAGGAGGAGATTGAGGATGAGATGGAGTAGGGCCAGGAGCAGATGGTCCAGCAGCAGATGGCCCAGGATCAGATGGCCCAGCAGCAGATGGCCCAGTAGCAGATGGCCCAGCAGCAGATGGTGCATTATGCGACTCCCGGAGGACCTGCAATATATCTTTCAGAGTAAGCAAGATATCTCTTTGGTCTAGTCGAATCTCATCAATTGCTTCCGTCAGATGGATTCTGGTTTCCGCCTGTTCCCTCCGGGAGGCACGCATCTCTTCCAGAAAATCTCTTAATATCTGCAGCTCTGCTATCTCCTCCTGAGGGGCTGCTGGTGCACAGCGGGCTGATGGTGCAGGAGGGGCTGCTGCTGGGATCTCTTCTGCAGCGGGGGCTTCTTCAGAGGATGAGGATAGAGTGATGTCTTCCATGTCTCCCAGAGGTGGCGAGTCATCTCCACCACTCTCATACCTGGGTGGAGGAGGAGCCTGTGGGTGCTGTGCTGCCTCCTCCCCAGGCTCAGACTCTGTATATTGTAAAAAGAAAGAAATTGAGAGACTAGCACAGTTCCAAATAAAGATGTAAATGCTTTTGCTTACAATAGAATTAGAAAGGCAACCTCATTAATACACTTTCAAATACAACAATCAATACGATTTCCGCATTCTCCAAACCGTCTTTCTGATATCTATATGGTCAATCTGAATGTGTTTTTGCATTTGTTTTCAGTCTGTTTAAATGCACACTTAACCTGTAGCCTAGATACCAATGTGATGGCTTTTCGTGAAATGCAACTTTCGCAAGGTAATTGTGAATGCGTTTACATAATAATGTCTAAAAAAGCATAATTGCATTAATGATATCCTTAAATACATTCTTTATTTTTTATGTAAAGAGATTATTAAATGAGCTTACCGGCAGATGAGAGTGGCAGGTTCCCGGTATCGACTCCTCCGATACCGACTATTGCCACCTTGGAGATGCTGGGACGCAACATTTCCTCCAATCAGGAATATTCGACGATCATTTCCGGACCACCACCGGTCCCTGTTAAATATTGGTTCTCCCTCGAGAGCTTTCTTTTGAGTTCCATTTTGCAGTCCCAGTAGCGATGCTGTATGGACTTGAAATCCATGTTCTGGACCCCCACTGCATTAACGGCATACCTAATTTCCAGCCATAGCTTCCTCTTCTCCCTAGGGGTGGCCTTCTGAGCCTGCAGCCTCCTAGCCCTCTCCATATAAGCCTCTATAAGGGCCTCCTTCTCATCCATAGTATATCTGGCCTCCCTAGTCAGCTTGGCTTTCCTCTGTGATGTGAGCCTCTGTTTCCTCGACTGTGAAGCTCTACACTGGCCGCCACTGGGCCCAACCACTTGTTCATCTTGAACAAAGTGGCCGGGTCCACCCAACGCTTCCTCCCCCCTTCCCCCCCCTTCCTGTCCCCCTTCCAGTCCTGTTCCTTTTCCACTCCCTCTCCCTCTTCCTCTCATATGGGCTATGGGCTTACAGGGAATGGGGTATGGAGTGTAGTATGAGAGGGGATGGGGTCTGGAGTGTATGTAGTGTTATTGATAAGTATATGTATGTATTGAATATGTTTGCATGTAAATGTGTTAAGTATTCAGAAAATCCACTCGCACACTCACCCAAACAAACTCTCGCTCACTACTGCTCTCTCACTATCTCACACTACCACTAACTAACTCACTATCTCACACTACCACTAACTAACTCACTATCTCACACTACCACTAACTAACTCACTCTCTCACACTACCACTAACTAACTCACTATCTCACACTACCACTAACTAACTCACTCTCTCACACTACCACTAACTAACTCCCTCTCTCACACTACTACTAACTATCTCACACTACCACTAACTAACTCACTCATCAAATCTCACAATACCAATAACTAACTCACTCACTAAATTTCACAATACCAATAACTCTCTAATCTTCAAAAATCCTCCAGCAACACAGTCAAAGAAGCCATGCTTGTAGCGTGCTTATATACCCTATGTAAATGTTTAATGATGTACCGGTTTGCAAAGTAAAGGATGTTCAGGTGTGCTTTGTTAGTAATTAGTATGTGTGCAATGTGTATTAGTTGTTTGAATTTGCGCATGCTCATATTGAGTTAGTATTTGTGGAATGTGTATAATGCGATGATGTCATAGTGATCGTTTTGCATAACATTGTCCAAAAGTATTATCTGTAAATGTAAATGGTGATTTGTGATGGTGTCGTATTTGTGAAGTGGTGTAAATGTTTCTTTGTACTAATGTTCCGTAATCTTGAATGTGAATGTTTTGTTTGTGTATGAGTGTGCAATTCTTTTTTCGTGTTGTTTTGTTCCGTGTTGCAAGATCGTAAGGTATTTATGTATTCCTCGTTTCATGTAAATGTTGTTTATTCTTTTTCTTTTCCGATTGTGAATGTTTAATGTGTATGTGCTATGTTGCGTGATTGTTGTTTGTACATTTGATCTGTGTGTTTGTTGTGCATTATGTGGTATACGTAATATGACAGAGCAGTGCGTATTTCTCGCGAGATCGAGTGTTAGCTGAAAAATCCATGCTTCTTTCATTTATCATTGATCTCTATGGGAGAATGTTTAACGCTGCCATGATTACGCTTCTTAAATAAACACGGTAGTTGTGTTACCGCAACGCATTACGAGGTTGTTTTGAGACTTGTAATACCTATGTTAAGAAAAGTGCGCAATGGAAATAAAGTACATGTAACTAACGCACCCTTCCTAACGCACAACTCATAATCTAGGCATTTGTTATTCCTAATTTACTCTTTACAGGGAGTGCAGAATTATTAGGCAAGTTGTATTTTTGAGGATTAATTTTATTATTGAACAACAACCATGTTCTCAATGAACCCAAAAAACTCATTAATATCAAAGCTGAATAGTTTTGGAAGTAGTTTTTAGTTTGTTTTTAGTTATAGCTATTTTAGGGGGATATCTGTGTGTGCAGGTGACTATTACTGTGCATAATTATTAGGCAACTTAACAAAAAACAAATATATACCCATTTCAATTATTTATTTTTACCAGTGAAACCAATATAACATCTCAACATTCACAAATATACATTTCTGACATTCAAAAACAAAACAAAAACAAATCAGTGACCAATATAGCCACCTTTCTTTGCAAGGACACTCAAAAGCCTGCCATCCATGGATTCTGTCAGTGTTTTGATCTGTTCACCATCAACATTGCGTGCAGCAGCAACCACAGCCTCCCAGACACTGTTCAGAGAGGTGTACTGTTTTCCCTCCTTGTAAATCTCACATTTGATAATGGACCACAGGTTCTCAATGGGGTTCAGATCAGCTAAACAAGGAGGCCATGTCATTAGATTTTCTTCTTTTATACCCTTTCTTGCCAGCCACGCTGTGGAGTACTTGGACGCGTGTGATGGAGCATTGTCCTGCATGAAAATCATGTTTTTCTTGAAGGATGCAGACTTCTTCCTGTACCACTGCTTGAAGAAGGTGTCTTCCAGAAACTGGCAGTAGGACTGGGAGTTGAGCTTGACTCCATCCTCAACCCGAAAAGGCCCCACAAGCTCATCTTTGATGATACCAGCCCAAACCAGTACTCCACCTCCACCTTGCTGGCGTCTGAGTCGGACTGGAGCTCTCTGCCCTTTACCAATCCAACCACGGGCCCATGCATCTGGCCCATCAAGACTCACTCTCATTTCATCAGTCCATAAAACCTTAGAAAAATCAGACTTGAGATATTTCTTGGCCCAGTCTTGACGTTTCAGCTTGTGTGTCTTGTTCAGTGGTGGTGGTCTTTCAGCCTTTCTTACCTTGGCCATGTCTCTGAGTATTGCACACCTTGTGCTTTTGGGCACTCCAGTGATGTTGCAGCTCTGAAATATGGCCAAACTGATGGCAAGTGGCATCTTGGCAGCTGCACGCTTGACTTTTCTCAGTTCATGGGCAGTTATTTTGCGCCTTGGTTTTTCCACACGCTTCTTGCGATCCTGTTGACTATTTTGAATGAAACGCTTGATTGTTTGATGATCACGCTTCAGAAGCTTTGCAATTTTAAGAGTGCTGCATCCCTCTGCAAGATATCTCACTATTTTTGACTTTTCTGAGCCTGTCAAGTCCTTCTTTTGACCCATTTTGCCAAAGGAAAGGAAGTTGCCTAATAATTATGCACACCTGATATAGGGTGTTGATGTCATTAGACCACACCCCTTCTCATTACAGAGATGCACATCACCTAATATGCTTAATTGGTTGTAGGCTTTCGAGCCTATACAGCTTGGAGTAAGACAACATGCATAAAGAGGATGATGTGGTCAAAATACTCATTTGCCTAATAATTCTGCACTCCCTGTATATATTAATTACTTTTGGCTGTTTATGACAGCAATTTCCCAGTATACTAGTATATATATATATATATATATATATATATATATATATATATATATATATATATATACACATACACATTATGTCCTCAAGCCTATCAAGACATTGATAAGACATTTGCATCTCTTTGTGAGAATGATTCTATATCAACAACAGAAATAGGCAATTGGGAGGAAGTATTAAAAACATTAGGCTATCTGATAAACACCAGTAAATCCAAAAAACAGCAGCACCACAGGTATGCATCAAAATCCTTTTATTGGTGAGACATCACAAAAAACTTTTTTTGATGTCTCATCAATAAAAGGATTTTGATGCATACCTGTGGTGCTGCTGTTTTTTGGATTTACTGGAGTTGTTTGGGATCTGTGCAGGATCCTTGCAGTGTGCACCTGGACATTTGGCAGTGAGTCCTGTGCTATACTTTATATTTTGTATCTGATAAACACATCAGGTAGTTTTGGAATAAGAGTTCCTACGACAAGTACTTGGCCAAACACATCATACCCAGGGGCCTTCGTGTAAGGCTATTTCCTACCTTTGCCTTCCACATAGACTCCTATAAAGACAGTTGGAAACAAGCACTAATTAACTGCTCAGAGATTTTAGTAGCAATATCTGACTATGAGACAGAGGTCATGACAGAACTTGACAAGGAGATAACAGAATATAATATCAAATTACACAAATTTGAAAGTCTAGAGAAGTTTAAAACAGGCTTATAAAGAACTGAGAGAAGGCTTAGATAACAGAGAGAAGGAAATCATACAAACTAAATGTAAACAATTAAATGGGATCTCAAGGATTTTGAGAAAGGACAAATTTTTACATGGAATGATAAGCAACCCAGACGCAGGCCAGTTATTAGCCTCCCCCCCGTCCAAAAACATGTCACAATCTGATTGTGAATCATCAGCTGTGGAGGACAGCAACTAAGAAAATAGTAGTAATAAACTAACAAGCAGCAGTTTTTTAGGCAGAAAACCAGATTTACTAGACAAAGATACCAGAGACCAACAAGAAGGGACAAAGGGGGCAGACCGGACCTTATGAGACAGGTACAGATGGGGATACAGGACAGACAATCATAACAGAAGAAGGGAGGATTGGGGCAAACGACCCAAATGGTAAGAGAAGATGATAACAATAAAAAAAATACAAGTTATTAATCTCTCTGAACGAACATTGACTTCAAAACACTTAAAAATTCTGTCCAAAGGTCTGTCTTTTTCGCCCACTCCTGAATTGGATACATTTGAACTGATCAAAGATCTACACCTATTTTGTAGAAAATTAGCCCTCAAAAAGATCTATAGCACACATGGTGATACTGCAACTTATGAGTTAAATAATCTTGATACCCTAATAGAACTATGGAACAAAATTGAAGAATGTGGGTCCCCTAAGTCTGAAACCTTTCTTGACAAAAAACTTAAAATTAAAAAAGTTGAAATTGTTGCCTCCACTTAATAAAATCCCCCAGCTTGAAGTATTTCTCAAAATGGTAATGGAAGAATTTTTAAATATCAAGGAAAGTAAAAATTCTAACTTAAGCAGAGAAGAAATTGAGGCTTTATCTGAGATCAACTCATGGGATGACATTCTAGTCAAACCCTCAGATAAGGGGGGTAACATACACCTAGATTTAGAGTTCTGCGTTAGGGTTAAAAAGCAGCGTTAAGGGGTCCTAACGCTGCTTTTTAACGCTCGCTGGTATTTAGAGTCAGCCAGGAAAGGGTCTACCGCTCACTTTCTTCCGCGACTCGAGGCTACCGCAGATACCCTTACGTCAATTGCGTATCCTATCTTTTCTATGGGATTTGCCTAATGCCGGTATTACGAGAAGAAGTGAGCGGTACAGCCTCTACCGACAAGACTCCAACCGCAAAAAAAGTCTGTAGTTAAGAGCTTTATGGGCTAACACGGGAACATAAAGCTCTTAACTACAGTGCTACAAAGTACACTAACACCCATAAACTACCTATGAACCCCTAAACTGAGGCCCCCCCATATCGCAAACCCTATAATAATTTTTTTTAACCCCTAATCTGCCAACCGGACACCGCCACCCACTACATTATCCCTATGAACCCGTCATCTGCTGCCCCTAACATCGACAACACCAATATTATATTTATTACCTCCTAATCGCCCCCCCCAACGTTGCCGCCACCTACCTACACTTATTAACCCCTAATCTGCCGACCGGACCTCGCTGCCACTATAATAAATGTATTAACCCCTAAACCGCCGCACTCCCACCTTGCAAACACTATAATAAATTGTATTAACCCCTAATCTGCCCTCCCTAACATCGCCGCCACCGACCTACAATTATTAACCCCTAATCTCCCGCCCCCAACTTCGCCGCTACTATAATAAAATTATTAACTCCTAAACCTAAGTCTAACCCTAACCCTAACACCCCCCTAAGTTAAATATAATTTAAATTAATCTAAATAAATTTACTACAATTAAATAAATTATTCCTATTTAAAACTAAGTACTTACCGATAAAGTAAACCCTAATATAGCTACAATATAACTAATAGTTACATTATAGCTATTTTAGGATTTATATTTATTTTACAGGCAACTTTATATTTATTTTAAATAGCTACCCAGTTAAAATAATTACAAAATTACCTGTAAAATAAATCCTAACCTAAGTTACAAATACACCTAACACTACACTATCAATAAATTAATTAAATAAATTACCTACAATTAGCTAAACTAAAATACAATTAAATAAACTAATCTATAATACAAAAACAAACAAACACTAAATTACAGAAAATAAAAAAGGTTAAAAGAAGTTTAAACTAATTACACCTAATCTAAGCCCCCTAATAAAATAAAAAAGCCCCCCAAAATAAAAAAAAATCCCTACCCTATTCTAAATTACAAAAGTAATCAGCTCTATTACCAGCCCTTAAAACGGCTTTTTGCGGGGCATTGCCCCAAAGTAATCAGCTCTTTTACCTGTAAAAAAAATACAACCCCCCCAACATTAAAACCCACCACCCACATACCCCTACTCTAACCCACTCAAACCCCCCCTAAATAAACCTAACTCTAACCCCCTGAAGATCTCCCTACCTTGAGTCGTCTTCACCCAGCCGAGCCGAATTCTTCATCCAAGCGGAGCAAGAAGAGGTCCTCCATCCGGTAGAAGTCTTCATCCAAGCGGGGCAAGAAGAGGTCCTCCATCCGGTAGAAGTCTTCATCCAAGCAAGGCAGAAGAGGTCTTCCATCCGAATGAAGTCGTCATCCAAGCGACATCTTCTATCTTCATCCATCCGGAGCAGAGCAGCAGCATCCTGAAGACCTCCAACGCGGAACATCCATCCTGGCCGACGACTGAACGAAGAATGACGGTTCCTTTAAATGATGTCATCCAAGATGGCGTCCCTCGAATTCCGATTGGCTGATAGGATTCTATCAGCCAATCGGAATTAAGGTAGGAATATTCTGATTGGCTGATTCAATCAGCCAATCAAATTGAAATTCAATCCGATTGGCTGATCCAATCAGCCATTCGGATTGACCTTGCATTCTATTGGCTGTTCTGATGAAGGCTTCTACCGGATGGAGGACCTCTTTCTCCGCTTAGATGAAGAATTCGGCTCGGCTGGGTGAAGATGACTCAAGGTAGGGAGATCTTTATTTAAGGGGGGTTTGGGTGGGTTAGAGTAGGGGTATGTGGGTGGTGGGTTTTAATGTTGGGGGGTTGTATTTTTTTTACAGGTAAAAGAGCTGATTACTTTGGGGCAATGCCCCGCAAAAAGCCCTTTTAAGGGCTGGTAAAAGAGCTGATTACTTTGTAATTTAGAATAGGGTAGGGAATTTTATTATTTTGAGGGGCTTTTTTATTTTATTAGGGGGCTTAGATTAGGTGTAATTAGTTTAAACTTCTTGTAATTTTTTTATTTTCTGTAATTTAGTGTTTTTTTTGTATTATAGATTAGTTTATTTAATTGTATTTTAGTTTAGCTAACTGTAGGTAATTTATTTAATTAATTTATTAATAGTGTAGTGTTAGGTGAATTTGTAACTTAGGTTAGGATTTATTTTACAGGTAATTTTGTAATTATTTTAACTAGGTAGCTATTAAATAGTTAAAACTATTCAATAGCTATTGTACCTAGTTAAAATAAATACAAAGTTGTCTGTAAAATAAATATAAATCCTAAAATAGCTACAATGTAACTATTAGTTATATTGTAGCTATATTAGGGTTTATTTTATAGGTAAGTATTTAGTTTTAAATAGGAATAATTTATTTAATTGTAGTAAATTTATTAAGATTAATTTAAATTATATTTAACTTAGGGGGTTGTTAGGGTTAGACTTAGGTTTAGGGGTTAATAACTTTATTATAGTAGCGGCGACATTGGGGGTGGGAGATTAGGGGTTAATAATTGTAGGTAGGTGGCGGCGATGTTAGGGAGGGCAGATTAGGGGTTAATACAATTTATTATAGTGTTTGCGAGGTGGGAGAGCAGCGGTTTAGGGGTTAATACATTTATTATAGTGGCGGCGATGTCCGGTCGGCAGATTAGGGGTTAATAAGTGTAGGTATGTGGTGGTGATTTTGGGGGGGGCAGATTAGGGGGTAATAAATATAATATAGGTGTCGGGGATGTTAGGGGCAGCAGATTAGGGGTTCATAGCTATAATGTAGGCTGCAGAGGTATCTGGAGCGGCAGATTAGGGGTTAATAATAAAATGCAGGTGTCAGCGATATCAGGGGCAGCAGATTAGGGGTTAATATATGTAATGTTAGGGGTGTTTAGACTCGGGGTTCATGTTAGGGTGTTAGGTGTAGACTTAGAGAGTGTTTCCCCATAGGAAACAATGGGGCTGCGTTAGGAGCTGAACACTTCTTTTTTGCAGATGTTAGGTTTTTCTTTTAGCCAGCTCAGCCCTATTGTTTTCTATGGGGTTATCATGCACGAGCACGTTTTTCCAGCTTACCGCTACCATAGGCAACACTGGTATTGAGAGTTGAAGTGGAGCTAAATTATGCTCAACGCTCCCTTTTCTGAGGCTAACGCAGCCATTCAGACAACTCTAAATACGCTGAAAAAAAAGGAGCGTTAGCACCGCGGGTCTTTACCGACAAAACTCTAAATCTAGGCGATAGTTATTTGGGAAAAAGAACAGTATATCCTAGAGGCTAAGAGACAACTCATGGATAACAAATGCTATAAACACCTATTCTCTAACCCCCACCTCTCAATTTTTTAATGAATGTAATATTTTGATAAATGATGCTAAGATGGAGGGCTTGATCAGTCATAAAGAATGGCAATTCCTACAAGCAAAGAATGTGAAAGTATCTACTCTGTACCTTCTACCTAAAATTCATAAAAATAAGTATAAACCACCTGGGAGATTTCTGGATTTATATTTGCATGATATAGTCTGGTCCCTACCATCTTTCATTAGAGATGCTATGGATATTCTAAGTAAAATCAATGAAGTATCAGTGGAAAACGATTCAATACTTATAACATGCGATGTAGAATCACTTAATACATCAATTAAACATGACAAAGGCTGTGAAGCAGTTCAGCATTTTCTAAATATGGAATCCACTGACAAACAGAGACTAATTGAATTTATCCTCAAATTACTCAATTTTGTTCTAAAACACAACTATTTTGTGTTCAATGACAATTTCTAGTTACAGATTCAGGGCACTGCAATGGGCTCATCATGTGCCCCCACATATGCCAACATTTACTTAGGATGGTGGGAGAGAGAAATTGTCTTTGATGAAGAATTGTCCCAATGCACAAAACACATAAGCCTTTGGTGTAGATACATAGACCATTTGTTTATAATTTGGACAGGCAGTGAGATCTTGTTTAAAGAATATATGTACTCAATAACAGTTTTCTTAACCTAAAACTCACCTATAATATGAGCAAAGAAAGGGTGGAGTTTTTAGATGTGCAAAAGAATTAATATCACACCTGAAAGAAAGAGGATATACACGCAAAATAATATGTATAGCTTTTCAGAGAGCTAAAAGAACTTCTAGAGACTAACTTCTAGTTCCAAAAAGGAAAATGAATACCACTGGCGAAACAGCAGTGGCATCGCTACAGGGGGGCAAGGGGGGGCAATTGCCCCCTCCGAAATCCTTTGCCCCCCGTCTGTCCCCCCACCAGCCATGGCATTTATTTGAAGTTTGTGAATGGACGGAGTTATATAAGTGGGGTGCATTCGTTAATAATTTTATGAAGATTATACATCAGGTATTCAGCTGGTCACAGCCACTAGCCAGTAGCCAGCTTTTGTTGTGGCAGGGGGAAATAAGGAACAAGATAGAACTGTAAGTAAAGAGGCGGAGTCATGGAAAGGAATGTATATCAGCAAAACACATGGCGTGATGATGCATCATTTGTACAGAAACATAATATTATGCAGCACCACACACTAGTTAGAATTAAAATGATTACATAAAACACGGACAGACAACGTTATACTGTACTGTGTTTTATTATTCAGTGCATGAACACAGGTTTTCACAATAGCCATCTTAAATACTGAGCTGCTCTCCACATTAGACTGTGAACAGTTCTATGAATGTGTGTAGAAGGGAACACAATACAATTGTGTTTTCAGTTGAAGTGCTGCCACTTTTATAAAATCCGTTTATCAAAATGAAGATATTTGACTTTATAACTAAATTCAAATGAGCAGTTCTCTTGCAAGAAGTGCAGAACACAAGGCTGCACACAGGGCAGAAATGAGCCTGCTCTATGTTTTGTGTGTGGGGGGAGTTAGAATGAATGACTCTGAGAGTGCCTCTCACCCATGATCCCTGTAGACCCCACCTACTGCTATCTTATCCCCCCCATGATTTTCATCTTCCCCTCCTTTAGCAGCTTCTCCCTCCTATATTCTGCCTAGGCTCCTCTACCCTTCTCCTTGCTCTGTGACTATCCCTCCCTCTAACGTGCTTCTCTAACAATCTGCGGGTCCCTCCTCATTACCCGCCTCTAACTCATCAGTCCCTCCCACAACCTGCCTCTCACTTGCTGTCACTCTGCCTCCAGTCCCGGACCCAGTACCTGGCTTAGGCTTACTTCCCCCACCAAGCATCTATTGTATCTTCAGCATGGAGCTCGCTACGCGAGTGAAGAGCGGCCTGGTCTGTGACTGTGAGTATGATGTAGTACTGTGTGTAGCGAGCGTGTGGCATTACTTGTTTTAGCCATAGCGGTAACGGGCAAAAGTCCACGTGTTCTATTTGCCAACTTCCTGACCAAGCTCTTCAAAAAATGCACAATTGGCGGTAGTGTTTTTTTTAGGAGGACACTATATGGTGGAGGCAGCGTTTGTTAGATAAAGGATACTTACTTTGTCAATGTGTTTGATATTCGTCGGGGATTTCAGAATGAGTAGGTGCCATTTTTTTTTATTGGTGATCTCTTATTCCAGTGTTGCAGGGAGTGAATGTAATTTTCCATTGTGGTTCACCAGCCCCTTCAAGTGATAAAGTGTGTCTATTTGTGTGTATGTATCTGTGTATGTACTGTATGTATGTATAATGTGTGTATGTATGTGGGTGCGTTTATGTATGTGTGTAACTGTATGTATGTATGTATAATGTGTGTGTAATAGTGTATGTATGTGTAACTATATGTATGGATATGTATGTAAGTGTGCATGTATATATGTGTGTGTATGTATATGTATGTGTGTGTGTCTAATCGTGTATGCATGTGTATCTATATGTATGGATATGTATGTAAGTGCGTATGTATATGTGTGTGTGTGTGTATTTGTGCATGTATGTAATGTATGTGTGTGTATGCATATGTGTTACTGTGTGTGTGTGTGTGAATAATGTGTGTGTATGCATGTGTATGTATGTTTTTGTGTATGCATGTGTGTGTTACTGTGTGTGTGTGTGTGTGTGTGTATAATGTATGTGTGTGTATGCATGTGTATATATGTGTTTGTGTATGCATGTGTGTGTTACTGTGTGTGTGTATTTGTGTTTGTGTGTGTGTGTGTATATATTTTGAAGTAGGAAGTGGCGGCTGGCTGTGTAAATTGGTACATGGAGAATTAGTTACACACACACACCCACACACCAAAAAACACTTAGGGTCTGTTCATTGGTCTTCATTAGTGACATATTTAACATAGGGGAGGGGATTAATTACAGAGCCCTGGTGTTTGCTGAAATTGCTATAACTAAAAAGAAAAGTTTTTGAGTGTTTTCCTCTCTTTTTCAGGTCTGATGCAATACCTGAGGAAGAAAGGAAAACTCTCGAAAGCTTGCCTTTTTAAGTATTTAAGTTAGTACAATTAAAAGGTATCATTGAATGCCGCATTACTCTGGTATTTATTAAGTTTATTTTCAGTGGTATGATTTAGTGTTGAAAATTATTAGTGGCCCCCCAGTTTTGACTGTGGTATCTTATGTGCCCCCTATATATTGTTCCTAGAGTCGCCACTGCGAAATAGTGAGATTTGTTACAACATTCAATGAAGATCATAAAGTGATTAATGAAATACTTAACTGTCATATAAATATTTTGAAGTCGGATAGAGAGATATCCCAATTTGTGGGTAATAAAATCAGTACCAGTTGGAGGAGGGCCCCCATGATTGGCAATAAACTATTGAGGAGTCATTTAATTAGAAAGAAACCAAGCAACAGAAAAGTCTGTGGAACATATACATGTGGCTCATGCAGTTTCTGCAAATATATTCATAACGAAAGAGAATATAGTACACTCACTAGTGGAACTAAATTAATGTACGGTTTCGCCAATTGCAGGACAAAAAATTGTGTCTGTTGCCTCCTATGCAAATGTGGTATAAGATATATAGGGATTACTACACAAGAACTCTGAATAAGATTGGGTGAACATATAATTATTATCAAGAATTGTTAAAATTACAAGAAAAAGGATAAAAACCTGATTCTTACTGTTGCCCACAATTATTTGAAAAAAAAAATGGAACTAAACCAGACCTAAAAGTTTCAGTACTTCAAGCTATCAAACCAGGTATAAGAGGTGGGAATGTTGAAACAATGCTATTACAAGCAGAATGTAGGTGGATCTTCAGGCTAAATACACTTACACCAAATGGCTTGAATGAACAAGATGGATATGGATCATTAATATGAAGCAATATATGGGAGAGAATTTTCTCTTCTTGCACAAACAAATCCTCCAATATTAACAATATTAGTCATAGTGTATTCAGATAGGTCCCTGTCTGATATCAATGGACAATTTAGGAATTAGAAGTAGTTATCAGTATGTTTTTTTTACTTTGCCTGCTATCTATATTTCAAAATCAACAGTGGAATAAGGTCCATATAAGCACTAGATGAGGTATGATCCAGTCATTTGTACAGATTTTCTATTTATCTTCTTTTTTCTAACTATACCTTAAAATAAAAAAATAAAAATAGAAATTAAATCCCGATATGATCTATAAGACTTCATGTTAAGGAGATGTCCTTATATTGTATGTAAGTAACTTTGACCAACTCATAATGTTAATTATACTTGACACATATAAGTGTATAGCGAAGGCTATGATATGTATGTCATTTAACATTATCTCTGACTTTTATTTATATTTTTTAACAATACTCCCTTTGTTGTATTGGTGTGAATGATTTGATAAACATATCATCACCAATGTGGGATTAGACAATGATTGCTTTATTTGCAATCTGGTTCATGATAGGCTCTATCTCCAAGCAATATAAGAATCAACTTATCTGTCAGAAATATCATGTGATATGAGTATATCATACTGTATCTGACTTATGGTCGAGGTTGATTGACAGCGAGGTCTGTCGGACCTGATCCGCACTGTTGGATCAGGTCCGACAGACCTTTGTTAAATAGGCCCCATACGTTAAGTTTATGTATTGGATTTCCCCCAGTTACTAAGAATCTTATACATTATATATGTTTTTCTGAGTGCTCTTAAACTGTCCACTTTTCTGTCCTTTCCCAATATTTATTATTACAGATAGCCCTCAGTTTACACCAGGGTTCAATTTCTGAAGAAACAGATATAATTAATATGATATTATTATATTTCAAGATTTTAAATGCATTCTGTAGGTGTAAAATATAATTAATGTGATAATATCCAAAACTATTATCTATATAAGCCCTTGCCAGTCACCAAGGGCTAGGGTTAGCCTGAAACGCATATGGCAATGCTCTCTCATGCCACTGACACTAGATTATATTGTTGCATTTATTGATGGAAGATCATTTTAATGTACTTTTTATTGGAAGCTTTGAATAAATACTATTGTTTTTATACATCCGCCTCTGTTGTTTCCTTGGAGTGCAGTTTCATTATTAGCTATATAAGCTTGCACACTGTAAATTACAATATAAAAATATATTTCCCAAAGCAATACATATATATATATATACATGTATGCATGTATGTATGTATTGCGTACTTGTAAAGCGTGGCTTATCACCCGTAAGGGTCTCAAGGCGCTGCTCATTTTATCGACCTCGGAAGGATGAAAGGCTGAGTGGACCTCGCCGGGGATCGAACCTGCAACCCTTTAAATGTAAACTCTCTTTAGTTCCTTTACAAAAAATGTCTGAGCATTCCCTCACACAGTTTCAGATAATTACATTTTGCTGGTAATTTATCTTTTCGAAAAGTTCACATAAAGTGCAATATGTAATTTCTTTCATGTAATTAGCAAGAGTCCATGAGCTAGTGACGTATGGGATATACATTCCTACCAGGAGGGGCAAAGTTTCCCAAACCTCATAGGTTCTCTGTTATCAGTCGTAGAGATTTCTTCTCCTACCTCCCTTTTCAGATCGACGATATACTCTTATATACCATTACCTCTACTGATTCTCGTTTCAGTACTGGTTTGGCTATCTACTATATGTAGATGAGTGTCTTAGGGTAAGTAAGTCTTATTTTATTTATGAAACTCTAAGCTATGGTTGGGCACTTTATATGTAAAGTTCTAAATATATGTGTTTAAACTTATATTTCTTTCATGTAATTAGCAAGAGTCCATGAGCTAGTGACGTATGGGATATACATTCCTACCAGGAAGGGCAAAGTTTCCCAAACCTCAAAATGCCTATAAATACACCCCTCACCACACCCACAAATCAGTTTTACAAACTTTGCCTCCCATGGAGGTGGTGAAGTAAGTTTGTGCTAGATTCTACGTTGATATGCGCTTCGCAGCAGGCTGGAGCCCAGTTTTCCTCTCAGTGTGCAGTGAATGTCAGAGGGATGTGAAGAGAGTATTGCCTATTTGAATTCAATGATCTCCTTCTATGGGGTCTATTTCATAGGTTCTCTGTTATCGGTCGTAGAGATTCATCTCTTACCTCCCTTTTCACATCGACGATATACTCTTATATATACCATTACCTCTACTGATTCTCGTTTCAGTACTGGTTTGGCTTTCTACTTCATGTAGATGAGTGTCCCGGGGTAAGTAAGTCTTATTTTCTGTGACACTCTAAGCTATGGTTGGGCACTTTTATATAAAGTTCTAAATATATGTGTTTAAACATTTATTTGCCTTGATTCAGGATGTTCAACGTTCCTTATTTTCAGACAGTCAGTTTCATATTTGGGATAATGCATATGAATAAATAAATTTTTTCTTACCTTAAAATTTGACTTTTTTCCTGTGGGCTGTTAGGCTCGCGGGGGCTGAAAATGCTTCATTTTATTGCGTCATTCTTGGCGCGGACTTTCTTGGCGCAAAAATTTTTGTCATACGTGTCGCCGGAAGTTGCGTCATTTTTTTGACGTTTTTGCGCCAAAAAAATTCTGCGTTACCGGATGTGGCGCCATTTTTGGCGCCAAAAGCATTTAGGCACCAAATAATGTGGGCGGCTTTTTTTGTTTTCACAATATTTAAGTCTCATTATTTATTGCTTCTGGTTGCTAGAAGCTTGTTCATTGGCATTTTTTTCCAATTCCTGAAACTGTCATTTAAGGAATTTGATCAATTTTGCTTTATATGTTGTTTTTTCTATTACATATTGCAAGATGTCTCAGATTGACCCTGAATCAGAAGCCACTTCTGGAAAAATGCTTAACTGAGTTTCAGTTCTACCAAAGCTAAGTTCATTTATTTTAAATGTTATAAATGTTTATCTTTAGCTATGGTTTGTAATAAGTTATTATGATATACTTTTACATGCAGAATCCATTAGTATTTATGCTTTATATATTTACATTCTTACAAGAAATATTTAGAAGATTTATAAGAAATATTTTTCTGATTCTATTTCAAAGGCTTTGTCTGACTTCGTGCCTTCTAATAAAATTTTTAGGTCTTTTTCACTTCTTTTTTAATTATTGAAGTTTCAAATGACCAACAACATACTGATTTATCCTTCTCTGATGATGTTTTTTTCTCTTTCAGAAATTTTCTTCATCAGATATTGTCACTAACAAATCTACTTTTTTATTATTTTTCTATTATTAAAGTACATTTGTTCTTTGTTGAAAAGGTGTTGATTATTTTGGATATTAAGGTAACTAATTCTTTAAGACTAGCTGACACTTTTTCTGCCTATTTATTTCTTCTGTGTTTTCAGAGGTTTTCTTTCCAATTCCCCATACTAGGGAATGGAATAGGCTGAGAATTTTCTTTTATTCCTTCTTCAAAGGTTTTAAACTATATTCTTTGCCAGCAGTTAAATTCAATTTGGAGGGTTCTCCAATTTATTGGGGCTATCTCTAATTCTACTAATTATGCTATTGTTTCTATAGCAAAATAATATTTATTTTCCTTTAGATAGTTGTATCTTATTTATGGAAAATTATTTAGTTTCAGGTACTTTTCTTGGTCCTGTGATTTATTTTAGCATTGTTAAAGGGACAACATTTACTAGACTAGGTGCTGTTGCATTTGTCTTGTTGTTTTGCATTTATTGATTATGCAAGTCCACTGTATTGGCTGGTCCTTTAAACTGGACTATCATGCTAATAATTTGATTTGTGTCTTCATTTTATTGAATATTTTCACAAATGAGGCTTAATCTATGTCTTTAGCTTTTTTAGCTAGAAGAATTTTGTGATTTAAAAAAAAAAAAAATCCATATTTCTTTTGTTCTAAGATAATCAATTATTTGTTTTATAATTGGATTCAATTCTTAACTGTTACTCTGGGCTTCAAGATTGAGAATAAAACTTTAAGCTTATACTAGTTTGGTTGTTCTTATTAAGGAACAAATTCCTGAGTTCTTTCCCAAGTAACATGTTTATAATTGGAGTTCGAAATCAACTCCCTAATATTGCGATGTACGTGCCGTATTCCAGCTTGGCTGGTAAGGGGCAGGTTAAGACTTCTTTGAAATTTATTTGGTTCTATTTTGTCCAACTTTCTTTGATTTTATTCCAGTAAGGCTAACACTTTCTTTAACTGTGTTTCTGTCCTATATATTTTGGGTACTGTTGAAGCATGGCTGGGCACCCATGGGGTTCAAGCGCTGCTCAGACCTGGAATCTTCTGGGGTATTTCTTCCAGTTCCTTTTGAGGAACCGGGTTTTGGAGTTTTATTCAAACTATTTTGCCTTTTTATGGTCATTGATAGCATTATTTGTTTTCATTAGATACAATAAATGCAGATTTTCATTTTTCTGTTTTCATTCAGATTATTTGCTGAGGATGCGGAATCTCATATGATTCACTTGCTCTTCAGGACATAGTTAGAGGATCTTTTTTTCAAAAGCTCTTGATTCCCCACACAAGGGTCACCTTTTTTTAGGTTTCCAGATAGTTTGTGTCACTGTCCTTGTCTCTATCAGACAAGGATAATTTTTTTGGGTTCCGTCTGTCGGTACCTTTAGTCTCTATTATTTCCTTCCGTTGCTATATCTGCATAGAAGTTTAGGTCTTATGGCCACAGCATTGGATTCAATTCCCTTTGCTCATTTTCACTAGAAAGAACCTTTCCAGTCTTTTATAAGTGTTGTTTCTTCAAGAACATGGTTGGAGGATCAATTTACCAAAGAGTTCGTTTGATTCTTTAGACTAGGGTAACCTTTTTAGGTTTCCTGATAGATTCAGTGTCCTTGACTCTGTCTCTGACGGACAAGAGACGTCTGAAATTGGTTTCAGCTTGTCGAAATCTTCAGTCTCAATCTTTCCCTTCGGTAGCCTTATGCATGGAAATTCTAGGTCTTATGACTGCTGCATTGGACGTGATCCCCTTTGCTCGTTTTTCACATGCAACCTCTTCAGCTCTGTATGCTGAACCAGTGGTGCAGGGATTATACAAAGATATCTCAATTAATATCTTTAAAACCGATTGTTCGACACTCTCTGACGTGGTGGACAGACCACCATCATTTAGTTCAGGGGGCTTCTTTTGTTCTTCCAACCTAGACTGTGATCTCAACAGATGCAAATCTGACAGGTTGGGGAGCTGTATGGGGGTTTCTGACAGCACAAGGGGTTTGGGAATCTCAGGGAGATTACCAATCAACATTTTGGAACTCCATGCAATTTTCAGAGCTCTTCAGTCGTGGCCTCTTCTAAAGAGAGAGTCGTTCATTTGTTTCCAGACGGACAATGTCACAACCGTGGCATATGTCAATCATCAAGGAGGAACTCACAGTCCTCTGGCTATGAAAGAAGTGTCTCGAATACTTGTATGGGCGGAATCCAGCTCCTGTCTAATTTCTGCGGTTCATATCCCAGGTATAGACAATTGGGAAGCGGATTATCTCAGTCGCCAAACGCTACATCCGGGCGAATGGTCTCTTCACCCAGAGGTATTTCTTCAGATTGTTCAAATATGGGGACTTCCAGAAATAGATCTGATGGCTTCTCATCTAAACAAGAAGCTTCTCAGGTATCTGTCCAGATCCAGGGATCCTCAGGCGGAAGCAGTGGATGCATTGTCACTTCCTTGGAAGTATCATCCTGCTTATATCTTTCCGCCTTTAGTTCTTCTTCCAAGAGTGATTTCCAAGATTCTAAAGGAGCGTTCGTTTATTCTGCTGGTGGCTCCAGCATGGCTTCACAGGTTTTGGTATGCGGATCTTGTCCGGATGGCTACTTGCCAACCGTGGACTCTTCCGTTAAGACCAGACCTTCTATCGTAAGGTCCTTTTTTTCCATCAGGATCTCAAATCCTTAAATTTGAAGGTATGGAGATTGAACGCTTGATTCTCAGTCATAGAGGTTTCTCTGACTCTGTAATTATTACTATGTTACAGGCTCGTAAATCTGTATCTAGGATGATATATTATCGAGTCTGGAAGACTTACATTTCTTGGTGTTCTTCTCATAATTTTTCTTGGCATTCTTTTAGAATTCCTAGAATTTTACAGTTTCTTCAGGATGGTCTGGATAAAGGTTTGTCTGCAAGTTCCTTGAAAGGACAATCTCTGCTCTTTCTGTTCTTTTTCACAGAAAGATTGCTAGTCTTCCTGATATTTATTGTTTTTTACAGCTTTGGTTCGTATAAAACCTGTTATTAAGTCAATTTCTCCTCCTTGGAGCTTGAATTTGGTTCTAGGGGCTCTTCAAGCTCCTCCGTTTGAACCTATGCATTCGCTGGATATTAAATTACTTTCTTGCAAAGTTTTGTTTCTTTGGCCATCTCTTCTGATAGAAGAGTTTCTGAATTATCTGCTCTTTCTTGTGAGTCTCCTTTTCTGATTTTTCATCAGGATAAGGCGGTTTTGCGAACTTCTTTTTAATTTTTACCTAAGGTTGTGAATTCTAACAACATTAGTAGAGAAATTGTAGTTCCTTCATTGTGTCCTAATCCTAAGATCTCTAAGGAAAGATCGTTGCATTCTTTGGATGTAGTTAGAGCTTTGAAATATTATGTTGAAGCTACTAAGATTTCCGGAAGACTTCTAGTCTATTTTTTATCTTTTCTGGTTCAAGGAAAGGTCAGAAGGCTTCTGCCATTTATTTGGCATCGTGGTTAAAGTCTTTGTTTCATCATGTTTATGTTGAGTCAGGTAGAACTCCGCCTCAAAGGATTACAGCTCATTCAACTAGGTCAGTCTCTACTTCCTGGGCATTTAGGAATGAAGCTTCGGTTGATCAGATTTGCAAAGCAGCAACTTGGTCTTCTTTGCATACTTTTACTAAATTCTACCATTTTGATGTGTTTTCTTCCTCAGAAGCAGTCTTTGGTAGAAAAGTACTTAGGCAGCTGTTTCAGTTTGATTCTTCTGCTTATATTTTCAGTTTTTTTCATTATAAGATTTAAACTTTGTTTTGGGTGTGGATTATTTTTCAGCGGAATTGGCTGTCTTTATTTTATCCCTCCCTCTCTAGTGACTCTTGCGTGGAAGATCCACATCTTGGGTATTCATTATCCCATACGTCACTAGCTCATGGACTCTTGCTAATTACATGAAAGAAAACATAATTTATGTAAGAACTTACCTGATAAATTCATTTCTTTCATATTAGCAAGAGTCCATGAGGCCCACCCTTTTTTGTGGTGGTTATGATTTTTTTGTATAAAGCACAATTATTCCAATTCCTTATTTTTTATGCTTTCGCACTTTTTTTCTTATCACCCCACTTCTTGGCTATTCGTTAAACTGATTGGTGGGTGTGGTGAGGGGTGTATTTATAGGCATTTTGAGGTTTGGGAAACTTTGCCCCTCCTGGTAGGAATGTATATCCCATACGTCACCAGCTCATGGACTCTTGCTAATATGAAAGAAATGAATTTATCAGGTAAGTTCTTACATAAATTATGTTTTGCCATGATTCAGGATAATCAGTATTCCTTCATTCAGACTGTCAGTTTCATTATTTGGGATAATGCATATGAATAAATAATTTTTTCTTACTTTAAAAATTTTCAATTGACTTTTTTCCCTGCGGGCTGTTAGGCTCGCGGGGGCAGAAAATGCTTCAATTTATTGCGTCATTCTTGGCGCGAACTTTTTTGGCGCAAAATTTTGTCATTTCCGGCGCCATAGTTGACGCCGGAAGTTTGTTCGTGGTTGCGTCATTTTTTAACGTATGTGTGTTACAGACGTTTTTTTTGCGCCAAAAAATGTGGGCGTCGTTTTTGACGTCAGAGGATGTTGCGTCATAATTGGCTCCAAAAAATATGGGCGTTGTACTTGGCGCCAATAATGTGGGCGTCATACTTGGCACCAAAAAATGTGGGCGTCATTCTGGTCTCCACCTTTTTTTCACATTATTTAAGTCTCACTTTTTAATTGTTTCTGGTTGCTAGAGGCTTGTTTATTTTGCATCTTTTCCCATTCCTGAAACTGTCATTTAAGAAATTTGATAATTTTGCTTTATATGTTGTTTTTTCTATTACATATTGCAAGATGTCACAACCTGACCCTGGATCAGAATCTACTTCTGGAAAGACGCTGCCTGATGCTGGTTCTACCAAAGTTAAGTGCATGTGTTGTAAACTTTTGGTAACTGTTCCTCCGGCTGTAGTTTGTGTTAGTTGTCATGATAAGCTTTCTAATGCAGATAGTGTCTCCATTAGTAATAATCCTTTACCTGTTGTTTTTCCTTCAACATCTAATGTTCAGGATGTCCCTGTTAATGTTAAAGAATTTGTTTCTAATTCTATTAGGAAGGCTCTGTCTGTTATTCCTCCTTCCAATAAACGTAAAAGGTCTTTTAAAACTTCTCATATTTCAGATGAATTTTTAAGTGACCGCCATCATTCTGACTTATCTATTTCTGATGAGGATCTATCTGGTTCAGAAGATTCTGCTTCAGATATTGACACTGATAAATGTTCATATTTATTTAAGATGGAGTTTATTTGTTCTTTTCTTAAAGAAGTGTTGATTGCATTAGATATGGAGGAGTCTAGTCCTCTTGATACTAAATCTACTAAGCGTTTAAATTCAGTTTTTAAACCTCATGTAGTTATTCCAGAAGTTTTTCCAGTTCCTGATGCTATTTCAGAAGTAATTTATAGGGAATGGAATAGTCTGGGTACTTAATTTACTCCTTCTCCAAGGTTTAAGAAATTGTACCCTGTGCCATCTGATAGATTAGAATTTTGGGACAAAATCCCTAAAGTTGATGGGGCTATCTCTACTATTGCTAAACGTACTACTATTCCTACGGTGGATAGTACTTCCTTTAAGGATCCTTTAGATAGGAAGCTTGAATCCTTTCTAAGGAGAGCTTATTTATGTTCAGGTAATCTTCTTAGACCTGCTATTTCTTTGGCTGATGTTTCTGCAGCTTCCACTTTCTGGTTGGAGGCTTTAGCGCAACAAGTGTCAGACCATAACGCTTATAGCATTGTTAAACTTCTTCAACATGCTTATAACTTTATTTGTGATGCCATTTTTGATATCATTAGAATTGATGTCAGGTATATGTCTTTAGCTATTTTAGCTAGAAGAGCTTTATGGCTTAAATCTTGTAATGCAGATATAACTTCTAAGTCAACTTTGCTTTCTCTTTCTTTCCAAGGTAATAAATTATTTGGTTCACAGTTGGATTCTATAATTTCAACTGTTACTGGGGGAAAGGAACTTTTTTGCCTCAGGACAAAAAATCTAAAGGTAAATATAGGGCTGCTAATCTTTTTCGTTCCTTTCGTCAGAATAAGGAACAAAAGCCTGACCCCCAAACTTCTCCAGTCTGGAATAAATCCAAGCCTTTTAGAAAGTCAAAACCAGCTCCCAAATCCGCATGAAGGTGCGGCCCTCATTCCAGCACAGCTGGTAGGGGACAGGTTACGATTTTTGGATATTTGGATCAATTCGATTCACAGTCTTTGGATTCAGAACATTGTTTCACAAGGGTACAGAATAGGTTTCAAGGTAAGGCCGCCTGTGAGAAGATTTTTTCTCTCACGCATTCCAGTAAACCCAGTGAAGGCTCAGGCATTTCTGAAATGTGTTTCAGACCTAGAGTTGGCTGGGGTAATTGTGCCAGTCCCAGTTCTGGAACGGGGTCTGGGGTTTTACTATAATCTATTCATTGTACCAAAGAAGGAGAATTCCTTCAGACCAGTTCTGGATCTAAAAATATTGAATCGTTATGTAAGGATACCAACATTCAAAATGGTGACTATAAGGACTATTCTGCCTTTTGTTCAGCAAGGGAATTATATGTCTACAATAGACTTACAGGATGCATATCTTCATATTCCAATTCATCCAGATCACTATCAGTTCCTGAGATTCTCTTTTCTAGACAAGCATTACCAGTTTGTTGCCCTTCCGTTTGGCCTAGCAACAGCTCCAAGGATCTTTTCAAAGGTTCTCAGTGCCCTTCTCTCCGTAATCAGAGAACAGGGTATTGCGGTATTTCCTTATTTGGACGATATCTTGGTACTTGCTCAGTCTTTACATTCTGCAGAATCTCATACGAATCAACTTGTGTTGTTTCTTCAAAGATATGGTTGGAGGATCAATTTACCAAAGAGTTCATTGATTCCTCAGACAAAGGTAACCTTTTTGGGTTTTCAAATAGATTCAGTGTCCATGACTTTGTCTCTAACAGAAAAGAGACGTCTGAAGTTGGTTTCAGCTTGTCGAAACCTTCAGTCTCAATCATTCCCTTCGGTAGCTTTGTGCATGGAAATTCTAGGTCTCATGACTGCTGCATCAGACGCGATCCCCTTTACTCGCTTTCACATGAGACCTCTCAAGCTTTGTATGCTGAACCAGTGGTGCAGGGATTATACAAAGATATCACAATTAATATTCTTAAATCCCAATGTTCGATCTTCTCTGACTTGGTGGTTGAATCACCATTGTCTAATTCAATGGGCCTCTTTTGTTCGTCCAACCTGGACTGTAATCTCAACAGATGCGAGTCTTTCAGGTTGGGGAGCTGTATGGGGATCTCTGACAGTGCAGGGGGTTTGGGAATTTCAGGAGGCGAAATTACCAATCAACATTTTGGAACTCTGTCCGATTTTCAGAGCTCTTCAGTTCTGGTCTCTTCTGAAGAGAGAATCGTTTATTTGTTTTCAGACAGACAATGTCACAACTGTGGCTTATGTCAATCATCAAGGTGGGACTCACAGTCCTCAGGCTATGAAAGAAGTATCTCGGATACTTGTATGGGCGGAATCCAGCTCCTGTCTAATCTCTGCGGTTCATATCCCAGGTGTAGACAATTGGGAAGCGGATTATCTCAGTCGCCAGACGTTACATTGGGGCGAATGGTCTCTTCACCCAGAGGTATTTCATCAGATTGTTCAAATCTGGGGACTTCCAGAAATAGATCTGATGGCCTCTCATCTAAACAAGAAACTTCCCAGGTATCTGTCCAGATCCAGGGATCCTCAGGCGGAAGCAGTGGACGCATTGTCGCTTCCTTAGAATTATCAACCTGCTTATATCTTTCCGCCTCTAGTTCTTCTTCCAAAAGTGATTTCCAAAATTCTAATGGAACATTCGTTTGTATTGCTGGTGGCTCCAGCATGGACTCACAGGTTTTGGTATGCGGATCTCGTTCGGATGGCAAGTTTACAACATTGGACACTTCCGTTAAGGCCAGACCTTCTATCTCAAGGCCCATTTTTCCATCAGGATCTGAAATCATTAAATTTGAAGGTATGGAGATTGAACTCTTGATTCTTAGTCATAGAGGTTTCTCTGACACAGTGATTAATACTATGATACAGGCTCGTAAATCTGTGTCTAGAAAGATTCATTACCGAGTCTGGAAGACTTACATTTCTTGGTGTTCTTCTCATAAATTCTCTTGGCATTCTTTAAGAATTCCTAGAATTTTACAGTTTCTTCAGGATGGTTTGGATAAGGGTTTGTCTGCAAGCTCTTTGAAAGGTCAAATCTCTGCGCTTTCTGTTCTTTTTCACAGAAAGATTGCTAATCATCCTGATATTCATTGTTTTGTACAGGCTTTGGTTCGTATCAAGCCTGTCATTAAGTCAATCTCTCCTCCTTGGAGTCTTAATTTGGTTCTGAGGGCTTTACAGGCTCCTCCGTTTGAACCTATGCATTCTCTGGATATTAAGTTACTTTCTTGGAAAGTGTTGTTCCTTTTGGCCATCTCTTCTGCTAGAAGAGTTTCTGAGTTATCTGCTCTTTCTTGTGAATCTCCTTTTCTGATTTTTCATCAGGATAAGGCGGTGTTGCGGACTTCATTTAAATTTTTACCTAAGGTTGTGAATTCTAACAACATTAGTAGAGAAATCATTGTCCCTTCATTATGTCCTAATCCTAAGAATTCTCTGGAGAGATCTTTACATTTTTTGGATGTAGTAAGAGCTTTGAAATATTATGTTGAAGCTACTAAAGGTTTTAGAAAGACTTCTAGTCTATTTGTTATCTTTTCTGGTTCCAGGAAAGGTCAGAAGGCTTCTGCCATTTCTTTGGCATCTTGGTTAAAATCTTTGATTCATCATGCTTATGTAGAGTTGGGTAAGTCCCGCCTCAAAGGATTACAGCTCATTCTACTAAGTCAGTTTCTACTTCCTGGGCTTTTAAGAATGAAGCTTCTGTTGATCAAATTTGCAAAGCAGCAACTTGGTCTTCTTTGCATACTTTTACTAAATTCTACCATTTTGATGTTTTCTCTTCTTCAGAAGCAGTTTTGGTTGAAAAGTACTTCAGGCAGCTGTTTCAGTTTGATTCTGCTGCTTATTATTTCATTTTTTTGATTTGGGTTGTGGATTATGTTTTCAGCGGAATTGACTGTCTTTATTTTATCCCTCCCTCTCTAGTGACTCTTGCGTGGAAGTTCCACATCTTGGGTATCTGCTATCCCATACGTCACTAGCTCATGGACTCTTGCTAATTACATGAAAGAAAACATAATTTATGTAAGTACTTACCTGATAAATTAATTTCTTTCATATTAGCAAGAGTCCATGAGGCCCACCCTTTTTTTGTGGCGGTTATGATTTTTTTTTTTATAAAGCACAATTATTCCAATTCCTTATTTTTTTTATGCTTTCGCTCCTTTCTTATCACCCCACTTCTTGGCCATTCGTTAAACTGAATTGTGGGTGTGGTGAGGGGTGTATTTATAGGCATTTTGAGGTTTGGGAAACTTTGCCCCTCCTGGTAGGAATGTATATCCCATACGTCACTAGCTCATGGACTCTTGCTAATATGAAAGAAATTAATTTATCAGGTAAGTTCTTACATAAATTATGTTTTTCTTATGTCCAACATTTGGATGTATCCTGTCAGTGTTGTAATAGTTCTAATTTGTAAATGTATGTCAAGAAAACATTCAACATCCATAATTAAAAGGACATTATACACTCATTTTTTCTTTGCATAAATGTTTTGTAGATGATCTATTTATATAGCCCATAAAGTTTTTTTTTTTTTTAAATGTATAGTTTTGCTTATTTTTAAATAACATTGTTCTGATTTTCAGACTCCTAACCAAGCCCCAAAGTTTTATGTGAATACCGTCAGCTACTTTCTCCAGCTTGCTCCTGTTTATGTAAAGGGTCTTTTCATATGCAAAAGAAGGGGGAAGTGTCTTATTTCCCACTTGCAGTGGGCTTTGCAACTACCTTTTCCATAGAGCTAAACTGAGAGCTTCTAAGTAAGTTTTTATAAACTGTTTTATACTGGATTTTAAATATCAGTATCTGTGCATCTTATTCTTTATAGTAGTGTCTATTACATGCAGTTATATGAAAATGAGTGTATACTGTCCCATTAAATGGACATTAAATACACAAAACTGTGCTTTATTTCATACTCTCTAGATTGGCCAAACAGCAAAATCTGTAACCTCTGTATTCAAAATGCTACAAATTGCCTATAACGTTTTTTTGCTTTGGAGCTTTTTTTTAGCTTATAAAATATGCTCTAGGGAGGCAATGGGCAAGCTCAATGTCACAGAAAAGCAAAATGTGTTTAATATCCTTTCAAATATTTCTTGGTGACAATTTTTTTCTCTTTACAATTTTCTCAGATTTTGTAAAACACAGGATTCCATTGTGTATTTTCTGTACGGTGCATTAACCTCATATGTTTTTGCACTGTTAGAGATTTGTAAAATAGCACCACAAACATAATATTTCTACTGTTATTCTGTCCCATTAAAAAATTTTTTTGTCCCATTAAAACATGTTTTTTTATTATTATCAGCAACCTTCATGTGAAATAAAGGTTAGATAAAAGATAAAATGAACATAAAGCAATATCATCTAATTAAAGGGACACTGAACCCAATTTTTTTCTTTTTTCGTGATTCAGATAGAGCATGCAATTTTAAGCAACTTTCTAATTTACTCCTATTATAAAATTTTCTTCATTCTCTTGATATCTTTATTTGAAAAGCAAGAATGTAAGTTTAGATGCCGACCCATTTTTGGAGAACAACCTGTCCAGGGTCTGAATCAAAAATTGTCTGTCTTCTTAGCTTAGATGCCTTCTTTGTCAAATAAAGATAGCAAGAGAACGAAGAAAAGTTGATAACAGGAGTAAATTAGGAAGTTGCTTAAAATTGCATACTCTAAAATTACGAAAGAAACATTTTTGGGTTCAGTGACATTTGTTTTGTTTTGGTTCTGAACAACATTTTATTTGTTTTGCAATAGCCTTCTGTTGAAGAGCTTGTTTTAATACTGCAACATTTCTAAAGCCACTAGGATATTTTTAACATTATTTTGTATTGTTCAGGTGAAATTATCTAACTGAATAACTGTTATTATAAGCTCAGGATAAAAATAACAATTTGTTTCCTGTTGAACTAGGTAGCAATAAAAATGTAGGTCTAATGAGTGTTTATTCTGATGACCAAAACACAGATGGATTTGCTCTAAGAAAACTTCAAGAAACATTCCAGCCAAAATTGGAATCGACATGGATGCATTTCAGTTTTGAAAAGAAGCATTTTTGTAATATACATCTTATTAGCAAAAATGCTTCTAATAAAAGCTATAGCTGTTTCAAAAGTCTATTTAAGTATGCACTGTGCACCAGCATTTTAAACACAGCACTTGTTTAGAGAGCCTATCGTTCTTGGACCATCTGGTAATGATTTGTTTATTGCAGCGATGATACAAGCCCCACTGATGCTCTGAACAACTTCAGTATTGAAAATGCTGGTGCACTGAGAATATCTAGCGATGCCTCACATGCACGTGCAGAGAAAAATGTTAACACTAAAACAGTGAGAACATTTACTAGAAGCATTTTTGCTAATACATGTATATTGCAAATATGTTTATAATCATATGTGAAATTCATCTATGTGCATTTAAAGGGACAGTAAACCTTTAACTCTAGTTCCCATTAAATTAAAATATACAAGTTATTATATTGATTAATCTAACTATGCAGAGCAAAAGCGCAGTGGAAGCGTTTAAAAAAGTATTTTATACTTACCCGAAAACGCATCTTCTGTCCGCCTACAAATTCGATAATTTTTTTCAATACTTACCGTCATAACCCCTGCAGCCAACAGCGTAGCGAACGTCCATCTTCTGCAATTTTGACCGCGAGCATTCCCTCTCCACGTGCGCATGCGCATTACACTCAGTCTTCAGCCATATACAATGAATCTCAATGCATGACGAAGCATTGAGATTCTGTGTATCTTCTGAATGAGCGGTGAGTCACTCCTATTGACGAACAAGCAACTCCAATACTTTATAGAAATAGAAAGTTATTAGAATATAAACTTTACATTACAACAACGTATCTTTTGGGACATATTACATAATGCTAATAATAGTATAACGATAATGCTAATGATAGACAGAATATGGGTGGTTGAACTGCGCATGCGCGGCGGAAGTGTAAATGCGTGTTCCTGATCCGAAAAAGGGGGCGTATTGAAGGTAATGATTGATGTAACAGCCCTGCAGTGCTGTCAATGAAAAAAATATCTGCGGCTGCATGGGCGGATAGTGGATATTGAAAGAGGTAATTATTTGAACTGGTTTTAAAATGCATCCGTAGCGCTTATACTCTGCAAACTGAGTTCAATCGTTAATATATTTAATAATTAATATTAATATTGTAATAGAGGGCTTAAGATTTACAGTCCCTTTAAATTTTGACAGGAATGTTCATTTAAATCTGACACAGCTTTGATCCACGAAGATTGCTGAATATCCACAAATTATTATAATTTATATTATTATTAAAGTTACATTACGATGAGTTTTTAATGCCTACAGGTAATATAATTCTTAAAATATTGCAAGATATATTTATTTGACTTTAGGAATTTTTTTCAACTTCTTCTTGAAGTCTAGTACATATATGTACATACACAAGGTTGTATGTGTATATATTATATATTCATTATATTATATATTCTTTATTTTGAATATTTTATTTTTGACTCTATGTGGACATCGATTTGGGGTTTGTCTTCATTTCCTCTAGCTTTTCTATATATTTTTTTTGAACCTTTGAGAGTAGTGATGTCGCGAACATAAAATTTTCCGTTCGCGAACGGCAAACGCAAATTTCCGCAAATGTTCGCAAACGGGCGAACCACCATAGACTTCAATAGGCAAAAATTTTCCGTTCGCGAACGGCAAACGCAAATTTCCGCAAATGTTCGCAAACGGGCGAACCACCATAGACTTCAATAGGCAAAACTCCCATGGAAAATTACATAGTTGATGCAGAGTCTGGTTTTAATCCATAAAGGGCATAAATCAGCTAACATTCCTAAATTGTTTGGAATAACGTGCTTTAAAACACAGGTTAGGGATTGCCTTTTGTGCAAAGAAATTTCCGCCGGGTACCTTCCACTGCGGTGTCCCAATAGCTACAAATTTTTGGAACGCCTCAGACTCCACCAGCTTGTATGTAAAAGCTGGTGGGCTAAGAGTTCAGACAAGCCAGCTGGGCAAGGGGGTGACTTTGTGACATTGGCTTCTTATGCTCAAACATGTCCTTGACAGACACCTGACTGTGGGCATATGAGCAGGAACTGCTCAAGGCGAGAGACGGAGTGGCGTATGGTTGAGAGGGGGCAAGGAGGACAGCAGTGGTTGACGTGGCTGAAGATGCTGGACCAGGAGGAGGATGGCAGCTTTGAAATTGTGTGCTGCTTGTACTCATGTGTTGATCACATAGGCGTTTGTGATGTGCGATCATGTGCCTTCGCAAAGCAGTTGTACCTAGGTGGGTGTTGGACTTCCCACGACTCAGTTTCTTTTGGCACAGGTTGCAAATGGCATTGCTGTTGTCAGAGGCAGACACACAAAAAAAATGCCACACTGCTGAGCTCTGCAATGATGGCATTCTGGTGGTGGCAACAGCATGTGTTGATTGGCATACTGTCTGGCTGACCCCGGGTGCCAATGCATGCTGTCTGACTGTGCCACTAGCTCCTTGCGACAACCTCCACCTGCTTCCAACTCGTCTCCTCCTCCTCTCTGTCTCCCCATCTGAACTTTCCCCCTGTTCTTCTTCTCTTCTAGCGGGCACCCACGTGACATCCACGGACGCATCGTCATAGTCAACCGCTTCACTTGTATCTGACAACTCAGCAAAGGAAGCAGTAGCGGGTACAACATCATCATCATCACACCGTACGTCCATGTGTGTAATGCTGCCTGACTGAGACATATCCCTGTTATTTACATCCTCTGGCGATAATGGTTGCGCATCACTAATTTCTTCCAACTGATGTGTAAATAACTCCTCTGACAGATCAAGTGAAGCGGCTGTGGTGCTAGTGTTGGTAGTAGCGGCAGGCGGGCGAGTGGTAACTTGAGAGGTGCCCGAAGCTAAGCTGGAGGAGGATGTTGCGTCAAGGTTCCGAGCGGAAGCTGTAAAAGATTGGGTGTCCTGTGTTAGCAAGTCAACTATGTCCTCAGAACTTTTCGAGTTCAGGGTACGTGGCCTCTGAACATTGGGCATTATTCTAGGGCCAAAGGGAATCACAGCACCACGACCACGACAGCCCCTGCGGGGTGGCCTGCCTCTGCCTGTCATTTTTTTTTTTAATTAGTGGTACTATGCGTGCAAGCTACTGTGACAACAGATATGAGTGGCACTGTGCACTGGCAGAAGTTGGCAGAGTAGACGCTGTAGGCCTGGCACACATGCTTTCAGACAACTAACTGCAAATTCAATCTATTACAGTCAAAATTAGATTTTTTTTTAATGTACACTACTGTTACACCAGATATGAGTTGCACTGGTGTGATACTATGCCCTGGCAGGCCCTGAAACGCAAGCATGTGAAGGAAGCTGACTGCTATTATTTTACAGTCAAATTTCTAGTTTTTTTTTAATGTACACTACTGTTACACCAGATATGAGTTGCACTGGTGTGACACTGTGCCCTGGCAGGCCCTGAAATGCACACACGTGAAGGAAACTGACTGCTAATATTTCACAGTCAAATTTCTAGTTTTTTTTTTTTAATGTACACTACTGTTACACCAGATATGAGTTGCACTGGTGTGACACTGTGCCCTGGCAGGCCCTGAAACGCACACGTGTGAAGGAAACTGACTGCTATTATTTCACAGTCAAAAAAGTGTTGTTTTTTTTAAATGTACACTACTGTTACACCAGATATGAGTTGCACTGGTGTGCCACTGGGCCTTGGCAGGCACTGAAACGCACACGTGTGAAGGAAACTGACTGCTATTATTTCACAGTCAAATTTCTATATTTTTTTAATGTACACTACTGTTACACCAGATATGAGTTGCACTGGTGTGACACTGTGCCCTGGCAGGCCCTGAAACACACACGTGTGAAGGAAACTGACTGCTATTATTTCACAGTCAAATTTCTAGGTTTTTTTAATGTACACTACTGTTACACCAGATATGAGTTGCACTGGTGTGACACTGTGCCCTGGCAGGCCCTGAAACGCATATGCTTGAAGGAAACTGACTGCTATTATTTCACAGTCAAATTTCTAGTTTTTTTTTAATGTACACTACTGTTACACCAGATATGAGTTGCACTGGGGTGACACTGTGCCCTGGCAGGCACTGAAATGCACACGTGTGAAGGAAACTGACTGCTATTATTTCACAGTCAAATTTCTAGTTTTTTTTTTTAATGTACACTTCTGTTACACCAGATATGAGTTGCACTGGTGTGACACTGTGCCCTGGCAGGCCCTGAAACGCACACGTGTGAAGGAAACTGACTGCTATTATTTCACAGTCAAAAAAGTGTTGTTTTTTTTAAATGTACACTACTGTTACACCAGATATGAGTGGTGGCACTGGGCAAGCGGGCACAGTATATGCTGTGAGCCTGACACACACAATGGCAGGCAGGCAACTGCAATTAGATTACACAGGAAAAAAAAGCAGACTGATGTTCTAGCCCTAAAAAGGGCTTTTTGGGGTGCTGTCCTTACAGCAGAGATCAGATGAGTCCTTCAGGACTGTAGTGGACACTGAATACACTAGCCTAGCTATCATTTTCCCTATTAAATCAGCAGCAGCTACACTGTCCCTCCTCTCACTAAGAATGCAGCTTCCGAATGACTCTAAAATGGATGCTGTCCAGGAGGTGGGAGGGTCTGGGAGGGAGGGTCTGCTGCTGATTGGCTGGAATGTGTCTGCTGACTGTGAGGTACAGGGTCAAAGTTTACTCAATGATGACAAATAGGGGGCAGACCGAACATCGCATATTTTCCCCCCACCGTGGCAAACGCGAACAAGCTATGTTCACCGGGAACTATTCGCCGGTGAACTATTCGGGACATCTCTATTTGAGAGCCACAATATTCCCCAATACATTTAGTATGTAATTCAACATTGTCAGTCTACATTGTTCATGTCCTTATGCTACCCTGGCTATTTTATTTAACACAATTTAATTTGATTAGTTGATAACAATAGCACTATATGCTTGTATATATTTGGTTGCCTTGATAACAATATCTGATACTTCCAGAGTGGTTGTTATGTTTCACAGTACATTTTCTGTTCCCTCTTTCCCTCATTATCATAAATTTTGATAGACTCTTTAGTACTTGTCCATTATAGTGCTGTGATTATATGCTCCATTTAGCGCTACTTGTTTACTTCGTTACTATGGTGATCAGACATAGTACATAGTACGTCGTATTTTGCATAACATTATTCAATGCCTATTGTATTTTTATATGTCTGCACTTTATGATGTACTTCACACTACTATTTTTGTTTATGTATCGTATTGTTATGTTATATTTTACTCTTTTTTTAGCTGTTGACAGGTTGCCAGGGGCGGTGACATCACGTCATGGGCGGACCAACCCGGGAGAGCGTGTTTTCGGCGTTCAGTGGGATTTACTTATGGTGGAAGGTAAGTCAGTAATTTTCACTTATTTGTCTGAGGATGGACAATGTGTCAGAAAACCTTCACAACATTCCGTGGAGTGCTCTTTATTTTTTCATTGTGTATACCTGTTTGGTGCACCCGGGACCAGAGCTGAGGAGACTGGAGTGCGGTCTGTACTTTTTTTTATATATATATATATATATATATATATATATATACTGTATATATATATATATATATATATATATATATATATTTATATATATATATATATATATATATATATACAGTATATATATATATATTTATATATATATATACAGTATATATATATATATATATACAGTATATATATATTTATATATATATATATATGCGATATGCAATAACTTTCGGATTCAAAAACAAAAATCTTACACCTAGATTACGAGTTTTGTCGGTAATGGTGTGCGGTGCTAACGAGCAGTTTTCCCTCACCACTCACCTACAGACAACGCTGGTATTATGGGTTTTTAGAAACCCGGCGTTAGCCGCAAAAAAGTGAGCGTAGAGCAAAATTTAGCTCCACATCTCACCTCAATACCAGCGCTGCTTACGGTAGCGGTAAGCAGGTGCACAATTTCCCCATAGGAATCAATGGGGCAGAGCCGGCTGAAAATAAACCTAACACCGTCAAAAAAGCAGTGTAAAGCTCCTAACACAGCCCCATTGATTCCTATGGGGAAACACATTTTATGTCTACACCTAACACCCTAACATGAACCCTGAGTCTAAACACCCCTAATCTTACACTTATTAGCCCCTAATCTATCTTCCCCAGCATCGCCGACACCTGCATTCTATTATTAACCCCTAATCTGCTGCTCTGGACAACGATGCACCTACATTATACTTATGAACCCCTAATCTGCTGTCCCCAACATTGCTGAACCCTACATTATATTTATTAACCCCTAATCTGCCACCCCCAATGTTGCCTGAACCTACCTACACTTGTTAACCCCTAATCTGCCGCCCACAAAGTCGCCACCAATATATTAAAGTTATTAACCCCTAAACCTAAGTCTAACCCTAACCCTAACACCCCCCTAACTTAAATATAATTTAAATAAATCTAAATAAAACTTACTATCATTAACTAAATTATTCCTATTTAAAACTAAATACTTACCTATAAAATAAACCCTAAGCTAGCTACAATATAACTAATAGTTACACTGTAGCTATTTTAGGATTTATTTTTATTTTACAGGCAACTTTGTATTTTTTTATTTTTTTTTATTTGTAATTTTATTAGTTTTTTTGTAATAAAAAAGTGATAGATACAACAACTGTACGAGACAATCGTACATCAAATGCAAATACATCAGGACATAAAACGTAAGCAATACAGTCATGACATTAATACCTATTAAAGGGGTGTCAGCATTCCAAAAGGACGTAGGGTAACGTCGAGAGGGGGGGTGGAGGAGGGGGAGGTAGGGGGAAAAGGGAGGAGAATATGTTAAGGTGACTGTAGGGGAAGGGTCATAAAAAGAGCCAGTTCAGATATACAAGGGTAAGGCTAGGCCTTCTGCCGATGTGGTTGGGGGTGTACTTTTGCCTAGGTGTCGAAGCTGGGGAGCCAGAGAGTGCTAAACCTATTTTTCCAATCGGACCATACTAGCTCAAAGAAATCAGTCCTACCAGGGGCATAATAAATGCTCTTCTCCATGGAGTATATGTAGGCCATAGTGGATATAATATCCGACCAGGCTGGGGGGAGGGATCTTTTCCAAGATCTCGCTATATTAAGATTAACAGCCGACAGGAGGTAAATACTAAGCGAACCATAATGTTTGGGTAGTTTACATTTGCCTAAATGGAATAGAGCCATCTCGGGTGTTCTGGGTAGGCTGATACCTAAGCTGGTTAGTGTAGAAAACATTTGTTCCAGATAGGTTTGAGTCTGGGGCAGCTCCACCAAATGTGGATCATGTCCCCTATATGTGAGCAGTCTCTCCAACAGGTGGGGGAGGCTCCATGGAAGATTTTCGCGAGTCTAGCTGGGACGTAGTACCAATGCATGAGTACCTTAATGTAGGTTTCAATGATGGTAATACAGTGGAGGGTTTTCTTCATCAATAAGAGCATATGTTGCCACTCTGTGAGGGGTTTCGGGAAGTCTAACTTCCGTTCCCATTTCAGGATATGTTGGGCTTTGTCAGCTGGGGCAGCACCTTCCATAAGGGTATAGTGTAAGGATAGTGGTTTGCCCAGCCTGAGCCCCTGTTGCCATCGAGCTTCCCAGATGGTGAGCTGCCGAGGCAAAGAGGGTTTGAAACCCCACCTTGACAAGAAGCTAGTAACTCTTGAGTATTCAAACTTCATACACGGGGGTGTGGACGGAGAGACATCAAGTTGGTTAAAGGGGGAGAAGGTTTTATGAGGCGAGGTAGACCAAAGGTCCACCACTCTCATGACACCCAGCCCAGCCCAGGCAATCAGGTGTGAATCAGGTAAACCGGACAGGAGGCCGGCTATGGAAGTAATTGGGGACGGATGAGGGGCATTCCCTGATAATCGGGTTAGAGGTGCCTAGGTTCCTTCTACAATGGGGTGGCATTCATATTAGGTCTCTCAGGGCAAGATTGTGTGGTAGGGAGGCTTATTCAATTGTCCTCCATTTGCAATCTGACTCCTTAACTCCCCATTGGTAGATATGGGTGAGCATAGCGGAATCGGCATACCTACTAATAGAGGGAGAAGCAACACCGCAGTGCATCCTAGGATATTGCAAAACATTATGGGCAACTCTAGGGGGCTTACCCTGCCAGATGTATTTAGTACAAGTGCTCTGGAACTGTACGAGAAGGGTTCTGGGTACCCAAATTGGGAGACAGCGAAGGGCGTATGTAAATTTAGGGAGGTAGCTCATCTTTAGGGCTGCTATGCGCCCTAACCATTGAAGTTCCATCGTAAAGGCAGAGACCGAAGCTCGGTCAAAAGGGGTTTGAAGTTATCTTCAATAATTTGGGGGAGAGAGTTGGATAATTTAACACCAAGGTAAGAGATATACTTATGGCTAGGGATAAACTTATATTTTTCGCATAGACTTCTGGAGACCTCCTCGGGGAACCCAGAGGTAAACAATTCTGATTTCGAGTGATTTAATTTATAGTACGACATGGTACTAAATGTCTCCAGGAGAGACAGGAGTCTCGGGATTTCTCTCAAGGGTCTGGAAAAGAACAGAGTGGTATCATCGGCAAATAGGGCCACTTTGTGAACCGTACCGTGTAGGGTGATTCCTGAAATTGCTTTATCTGCCCTAATAGCCGCGACCAAAGGCTCCATGGCTAGCGCAAACAGAATTGGGGAGAGGGGGCAACCCTGTTGGGTGCCATTGGAGATAGAGAAGGGAGTGGGGTCAAACCCCAATCCTCTCACTGAGGCTACTGGGGAGGAATATAAGGCCTTAATTGCATTTATAATTTGCGTAGGGAACTGGAAGTTCTCTAAGACCCGCCAGAGGTACTCCCATCTGACGCGGTCAAAGGCCTTCTCAGCATCAAGAGAAAGCACCGCAAGTGGTCTATTTATTCTCTTGGCTTCTAGGAGGATGTCAAGGAGCCTCCTGGTGTTGTCTGGGCCCTCTCTCCCTGGAATAAACTCAACTTGGTCCGGGTCAATAAGTGCTGGGAGCAACTTTGTTAACCGGTTAGCTAAGATTTTGGCGTAAATCTTAACGTCAGTATTGATGAGCGAAATGGGTCGGTAATTAGCACAGAGGGTTGGGTCTTTATTGGGTTTAAGGATGGTAATGATGGAGGCCTCAAGGAATTCCTTATCGAATTTCCCTTTAGACATTGCCTTATTAAAGAATCTGGTAAGCATAGGGGTGAGTTCTTCCAGGTACGTCTTGTAGAAAATGGCCGTAAAGCCGGGGGCTTTAAGGGACTGCAGCTTTTTAATGACCAACTTAACCTCTTGGCTAGTGATCGGGGTGTCAATACGCTCTTTATGGGTTTCTTCAAGGGTGGGGAGTTTTAGGGATTGAAGAAATGAACTAATGTTTTCTGAGGGGGCTTTCCCGGGTGTTGCAGCGTCGCCTATATTGTAGAGCTCAGAGTAAAACTTATTGAACTGTCGGCCAATCTGGGAGGGGTGTCTAAAGTATTGTGTGCCCTGTTTAATTTCGTGGATACGGGTGGCACCTGCACGTTGCCTGATTTTGTTGGCAAGTAAAGAGTCTGCTTTATTGCCTTTGGAATACAGGTGGAGTTTTAAAAGGAGAAGATTAGATTGTGTCTTATGGAATTTCAATTGGCAGATGTGCCGTCTAAGGTCTTCCACCACAGATTTGTAGGCTACCGGATTTGAGGTCCGTCGTTGGGTTTCAAGAACCCGTAGTCTACATTGTGCTTGGGATAGGGAGAGGCCCGCTTGCCTCCTGAGGTGAGCCTGCTTGCAGATGAAGAGGCCTCGGAGGGTAGCCTTAAATGCTCCCTATATCGTGTTTTCACTAACATCTGGGGTATCATTAGTCTGGAGGGTGAAGCGGATCTCCTTCCTGATCTCCTCCCTAAATGGGCAATCCGAAAGGAGATGGTGCGGCAGTCTCCATGGGGCCCTGGCCTTGGTAGTGTGGCTAGAGTCTATGTCTAGGGTGACAAGGTCGTGATCTGACTACGGGCAGGAATGAATGCTCGCAGCAGATCAGATCTAGGTCTGTGGAGTGGCAGAAAAAATAATCTAACCTAGAGTATGTAGCGTGTAGATGGGAGAAGTTGGTAAAATCCTTGTCAAGAGGGTGTAGGGACCTCCAAATATCGAAGTAAGTAAACTGGCACATAAGTTCCCTGAATCTACGACAGGTGGGTCATGGCTGGAGGGGAGTCTCTTAGAGGAGCTAGTTTTCCTATCTATCTTCCCATCCCACACCATATTCAGGTCACCGGCAAGGATTACCCTGCCCTGTTTAACTTTTTCCACATGCAGGAGAACTTTCCTGAGGTACCTAGGTTGGAGCGAGTTCGGAAGATAGACCGAGACCAGTGTGTATGTGACATGGTCCAGATTACAGATAAGAATGAGGTATCTGGCCTGAGGCTCTCTGAATATGAAGAGGGGCTCGTAAGCCACTCTTTTGTGTATTAGGATGGCTACCCCTCTGGCTTTTTTAGTGAAGGAAGCCGCCTCGAATACTGGGTAATCCCTAGATGTGTGGAGGGGGGGGGGAGTCCACTGGTAGGTGCGTCTCCTGGAGGAAGGCTACATCCACTCCATGATGGCGGAGGGACCGGGAGAGAAGGCATCTCTTGCCCACAGTATTAAGGCCTCTAACATAACTTTGTATTTATTTTAACTAGGTAGAATAGTTATTAAATAGTTATTAACTATTTAATAGCTACCTAGTTAAAATAAATTCAAATTTACCTGTAAAATAAATCCTAAGCTAAGTTACAATTACATCTAACACTACACAATAATTAAATAAATTACTTAAACTAAATACAATTAAATACAAATAAAATCTAAAGTACGAAAAAATCCCACTAAATTACAGAAAATAATAAAATAATTACAAGTTTTTTAAACTAATTACACCTAATCTAATCCCCCTGATAAAATAAAAAAGCCCCCCAAAATAATAAAAAGCCCTACCCTATACTAAATTACAAATAGCCCTTAAAAGGGCCTTTTGCGGGGCATTGCCCCAAAGTAATCAGCTATATTACCTGTAAAAAAAGTACAATACCCCCCAACATTAAAACCCACCACCCACACACCCAACCCTACTCTAAAACCCACCCAATACGCCCTTAATAAAACCTAACACTAACCCCTTGAAGATCACCATACCTGGAGAAGTCTTCACCCAGCCGGGCCTCAACGAAGCTGGGCAAAGTGGTCCTCCAGACGGGCAGAAGTCTTCATCGAAGCCAGCCAGAAGAGGTCCTCCAGATGGTCAGAAGTCTTCATCCAGGCAGCATCTTCTATCTTCATCCATCCGGCGTGGAGGGGCTCCATCTTCAAGACATCCGACACGGAGCATCCTTTTCAAACGAAGTCCAATTGAAGAATGAAGGTTCCTTTAAATGACGTCATCCAATGTGGCGTCCCTTGAATTCTGATTGGCTGATAGAATTCTATCAGCCAATCGGAATTCAAGGGACGCCATCTTTGATGACGTCATTTAAAGGAACCTTCATTCTTTAGCTGGACTTTGTTTGAAGAGGATGCTCCGGGTCGGATGTCTTGAAGATGGAGCCCCTCCACGCCAGATGGATAAAGATAGAAGATGCCGCCTGGATGAAGACTTCTGCCCGTCTGAAAGACCTCTTCTGGCCGGCTTAGATGAAGACTTATGTCCGTCTGGAGGACCACTTCGTCCGGCTTTGTTGAGGACTTCGGCCTGGCTGGGTGAAGACTTCTCAAGGTAGGGTGATCTTCAAGGGGCTAGTGTTAGGTTTTATTAAGGGGGTATTGGGTGGGTTTTAGAGTAGGGTTGGGTGTGTGGGTGGTGGGTTTTAATGTTGGGGAAGTGGTATTGTACTTTTTTTACAGGTAATAGAGCTGATTAATTTGGGGCAATATCCCGCAAAAGGCCCTTTTAAGGGCTATTTGTAATTTAGTATAGGGTAGGGCTTTTTTATTTTGGGAGGCTTTTTTTATTTTATTAGGGGGATTAGATTAGGTGTAATTAGTTTAAAAAACTTCTAATTATTTTATTATTTTCTGTAATTTAGTATTTTTTTTCGTACTTTAGATAATTTATTTTATTTGTATTTAATTGTATTTGGTTTAGGTAATTAATTTAATTATAGTGTAGTGTTAGGTGTAATTGTAACTTAGGTTAGGATTTATTTTCCAGGTAAATTTGAATTTATTTTAACTAGGTAGCTATGAAATAGTTAATAACTATTTAATAACTATTCTACCTAGTTAAAATAAAAACAAAGTTGCCTGTGAAGTAAAAATAAATCTAAAGCTAGCTACAATGTAACTATTAGTTATATTGTAGCTATCTTAGGGTTTATTTTATCGGTAAGTATTTCGTTTTAAATAGGAATAATTTAGTTAATGATAGTTATTTTATTTAGATTTATTTAAATTATATCTAAGTTAGGGGGGTGTTAGGGTTAGGGTTAGACTTAGATTTAGGGGTTAATACATTTATTATAGTTGCGGCGACTTTGGGGGCAGCAGATTAGGGGTTAATAAATGAAGGTAGGTGTCGGCGATGTTAGGGACGGCAGATTAGGGGTTAATAAAATGTAACTAGTGTTTGCGGGAGTGCGGCGGTTTAGGGGTTAATATATTTTATAGTGGCGGCGATGTCCACTTCGGCAGATTAGGGGTTACAAATATTTTTTTAGTGTTTGCAATGTGGGGGGGGGTTCTCGGTTTAGGGGTTAATAGGTAGTTTAAGGGTGTTAGTGTACTTTTTCGCACTTTAGTTAAGAGTATTATATTACCGCGTTTGCCCATAAAACTCAACTACTGACTTTTAAATGCGGTATCAGTCTTGACAGGAGAGGCTGTACCACTCACTTTTTGGAAGACTTGTAATACTGGCATAAGGCAAATCCCATTGAAAATATAGGATACCCAATTGACGTAAATGGATTTGCGGTATTTTCGAGTCTGACCAAAAAAGTGAGCGGTACACTTGTACCTGCAAGACTCATAATACCAGCGTTAGGAAAAAAGTTAATGAATACACCAATGAAAATTAAAGAAAACAAAAAAACTTAGCTAACTAAAGTTAGAGCAAGTCTTGGGAACCGAAAACGTTAAGCTAGGTATTGGGGCTCTGGCAAGAAGAGGATCTGGTTAGTGCTCTCTCCAGAGCGTGTTAAGGTAAGTATTTGTAGCTACAGATAAACTTTTCACCTGTAGCTTTGAAAGGTTTACATTTGTTTAACCCCTTAACGACCAAGGACGTATGCCACACGTCCTAAAAAAAAAATACAGTTAATGACCGAGGACGTGTGGCGTACGTCCTTGGTCTGGAAAGCAGCTGGAAGCGATCCTGCTCGCTTCCAGTTGATTTACAGTTATTGCAGTGATGCCTCGATATCGAGGCATCCTGCAATAACCTTTTTTAGCAATCCGGTGCAGAGAGAGCCACTCTGTGGCCCTCTCTGCACCGGACATCACTGGCTAAATCCGTTGGGGGTGGGAGCCGGTTCGGGAGGCGGGTGGCGGCCATCGATAGCCCTGATGATGTGGAGGGGGTGATCGGAGGCACGCATGGATGTGCGCGCGTGCATGGGAGGGTGGGGGCAGGCGTGTGCACGGGGAGGGAGCGGGTGGGAACCGCTCCACTACAGAAAAATTATGTATTAAAAGTTTTAAAAAGTAGTCAATATTTATATAAAACTACATTAGTCAGGGGGTGGGGGATTGGTCTGTGTGGGGGGGAAGCTACACTACAGAAAAAGAACATAAAAAAAACAAAACAAAAACATTTCTTTTGCAAACTGGGTACTGGCAGACAGCTGCCAGTACCCAAGATAGCCCCCAATAAGGCAGAGGGGGAGGGTTAGAGAGCTGTTTTGGGGGGATCAGGGAGGTTGGGAGCTAAGGGGGGAATCCTACAAAGTAGCATATGTATATATGCTAAAAATTTATTTTATTTTTTTTTTAAAATTTTTTTTATTTTAGTACTGGCAGACTTTCTGCCAGTACTTAAGATGGCGGGGACAATTGTGGTGTGGGGGAGGGAAGGTAGCTGTTTGGGAGGGATCAGGTGGTCTGATGTGTCAGGTGGGAGGCTGATCTCTACACTAAAGCTAAAATTAACCCTGCAAGCTCCCTACAAACTACCTAATTAACCCCCTCACTGCTAGCCATAATACACGTGTGGTGCACAGTCGCATTAAGCAGCCTTCTAATTAGTAAAAAGCAAAGCCAAAGCCATACATGTCTGCTATTTATGAAAAAAGGGGATACCAGAGAAGCATTTACAATCATTTATGCTATAATTGCATAAGTTGCTTGTAAATAAATAAAGTTTGTGAAAAAAATTGTGAAAAAGTGAACAATTTTTTTTATTTGATCGCATTTGGCGGTGAAATGGTGGCATGAAATATACCAAAATGGGCCTAGATCAATACTTTGAGATGTCTTCTAAAAAAAAATATATACATGTCAATGGATATTCAGGGATTCCTGAAAGATATTAGTGTCCCAATGTAACTATCGCTAATTTTGAAAAAAAGTGGTTTGGAAATAGCAAAGTGCTACTTGTATTTATGGCCCTATAACTTGCAGAAAAAGTAAAGAACATGTAAACATTGGGTATTTCTAAATTCAGGACAAAATTTAGAAACTATTTAGCATGGGTGTTTTTTGGTGGTTGTAGATGTGTAACAGATTTTGGGGGTCAAAGTTAGAAAAAGTGTGTTTTTTTCAATTTTTTCCTCATATTTTATAATTTTTTTTATAGTAAATTATAAGATATGATTAAAATAATGGTATATTTTGAAAGTCCATTTAATGGCGAGAAAAATGGTATATAATATGTGTGGGTACATTAAATGAGTAAGGGGAAAATTACAGCTAAACACAAACACCGCAGAAATGTAAAAATAGCCTTGGTCCCAAACGGACAGAAAATGGAAAAGTGCTGTGGTCATTAAGGGGTTAATAAAAACAATTGTAAATGTTTAATGAAAATTCATTTTTCATTTTGTTTCAAAGTTAAAAAAATATATACAAACAGTTACATATTTTGACATGTGAATGTATTCATCTCTATGTTAAAGCCTTTTGCCTGCGTTTATTTCTAATACCTGAGACCTCATATCTTTGAGTTCTTATAACTTTTATGCAATTTTTTTTAACCCCTTAATGACCGGACCATTTTTCAATTTTCTTACCCTTAATGACAATGGCTATTTTTACATTTCTGCAGTGTTTGTGTTTAGCTGTAATTTCCCTCTTACTCATTTACTGTACCCACACATATTATATACCGTTTTTCTCGCCATTAAATGGACTTTCTAAAGATACCATTATTTTCATCATATCTTATAATTTACTAAAAAAAAAAAAAAAAAATATGAGGAAAAAATGGAAAAAAACACACTTTTTCTAACTTTGACCCCCAAAATATGTTACACATCTACAATCACCAAAAAACACCCATGCTAAATAGTTTCTAAATTTTGTCCTGAGTTTAGAAATACCCAATGTTTACATGTTCTTTGCTTTTTTTGCAATTTATGGGGCAATAAATACAAGTAGCACTTCGCTATTTCCAAACCACTTTTTTTCAAAATTAGCGCTAGTTACATTGGAACCCTGATATCTGTCAGGAATACCTGAATATCCCTTGACATGTATATATTTTTTTTTAGAAGACAACCCAAAGTATTGATCTAGGCCCATTTGGTATATTTCATGCCACAATTTCACCGCCAAATGCGATCAAAAAAAAAAAAAGTTAACTTTTTCACAAAATTTGTCACAAACTTTAGGTTTCCCACTGAAATTATTTACAAACAGCTTCTGCAATTATGGCACAAATGGTTGTAAATGCTTCTCTGGGATCCCCTTTTTTCAGAAATAGCAGACTTATATGGCTTTTGGGTTGCTTTTTGGTAATTAGAAGGCCGCTAAATGCCGCTGCGCACCACACGTGTTTTATGCCCAGGAGTGAAGGGGTTAATTAGGGAGCTTGTAGGGAGCTTGTAGGGTTAATTTTAGCTTTAGTGTAGTGTAGTAGACAACCCCAAGTATTGATCTAGGCCCATTTTGGTATATTTTATGCCACCATTTCACCGCCAAATGCGAGCAAATAAAAAAAAAAACTTAACATTTTTCACAATTTTAGGTTTCTCACTGAAATTATTTACAAACAGCTTGTGCAATTATGGCAGAAATTGTTGTAAAAGCTTCTCTGGGATCCCCTTTGTTCAGAAATAGCAGACTTATATGGCTTTGGCGTTGCTTTTTGGTAATTAGAAGGCCGCTAAATGCTGCTGCGCACCACACGTTAATTATGCCCAGCAGTGAAGGGGTTAAATTAGGTAGCTTGTAGGGAGCTTGCAGGGTTAATTTTAGAGATCAGCCTCCCACCTGACACATCCCACCCCCTGATCCCTCCCAAACAGCTCTCTTCCCTCCCCCACCCCACAATTGTTCCCGCCATCTTAAGTACTGGCAGAAAGTCTGCCAGTACTAAATAAAAGAGGTTTTTTTTTTTTTTTAAATAAAAATAATAAAGTATTTTAGCTGTGATGGACCCCTGCCTTAGCACCAACCTCCCTGATCCCCCCTCCAGCTCTCTAACCCTCTCCCCTACCTAATTACCACCATCTTGGGTACTGGCAGCTGTCTGCCAGTACCCAGTTTGGCCCCAAAAACCCCCCAAAAAGTATTTTTATTTTATTTTTACTTAAAAAACTATTTCTGTAGTGTAGCAGCCCCCCACAATACCCCCATCCCCACCCCCTCCCAGATCCTTTTATATTTTTTTTAAAAAAAAAAATCCCTTTTTTTTCCCCTTTCTGCCCTCATTCATTGGTGTCAGTGTGGCTAATGGGTGCACGTGCATGCGCGCGTACGTGCACGCGCACGTGCATGCTCACGTGCACACACGCGCACCCTCACACCCGGCACTATCGCTACCGGTGCAGAGAGGGCCACAGAGTGGCTCTCTCTGCATCGGGGGCTTGTAAAGTGGTATTGCAGGATGCCTCCATATCGAGGCATCACTGCAATACCCTCAGAGCTGCTGGAAGCATTTGTGATCGCTTCCAGCACTCTGTTAGACAACTGACGTACCAGGTACGTCCATTGTCATTAACTGCTTGTTAATGCATGACGTACCTGGTACGTCAGTTGTCATTAAGGGGTTAAATATTTTTTTTATCAGACAGTGTTATTATGATAGTAACTGTACCGTACAATTTTCTTGTCTCCTGTAACATTTAACAAGAGCTCTGAAGTCACACTAACCCAATGCACATTAAAGGGACAGTCTACACCTTTGTCATCTTAGATTATGCAGCAATAGCCTCCTGCACCTTTTCTATAGCATGCAGCTGGAATGGTAACATTTTTTATTTTAAAATAAATATTGTTTCTGGCCACTTTGAAATGGCTGCCAAGCTCAGTCCACTGATGGCATCACAAACTGGGTTGCATATTGCATCCATTCACAAAAGGCTCACTAGTTGGTTTCAACAGACTGTCAATGTTATTCAGCAGAGTGCCTAGATGCAGCCCAGATCGTGATGTCATCAGTGAGCGGAGCTTGGCAGCCATTTCAAATTGGCCAGAAACAATATTCATTTTAAAATAACATTTTTACTGTTCCTGCTGCATAATATAGAAAGGGGGCAGGAGGCTGTTTGTAGCTTAAAGGGACATAAAACAAGTTGGGATAGAGAAAAAATATAATAATATGTACTTGAAGTACTTTACCTGCAAGTTTATGCTGCAGTGTCTCACAATTAACCCTTTCATTTAAGTTTCCGAATTGTCAAGCTCTAACTCCCCCGAACAAATTTCTTGCCAGCAATTTTAAAACATTTTTTATGCAATCTATTTTAATTAGCCCTTTTAGGATATGCACAGATCTCAACCTGTTTTATGGTACTTTAAGTTAAGACTTTAAGATGACTAAGGTGCAGACTGTAAATATAGTTGTATGAGAATGAGCATAACACTGTCTGATAAAAAAATATGGACATGTGACTTTAAACAACTTTCCAAGTTGCCTCTATTATCTAAATTGCTGCATTCTCTTGATATACTTAGTTGCAAAGCATATCTAGATAGGCTCAGGAGCAACGATGCATTACTGAGAGCTAACTGATGATTGGTGGCTGCACACAAATGACTATTTTCATTGGTTCACCAGATGTTTTCAGATAGCTCCTAGTAGTGCCCAGCTGTTCCTTCAAAAAGGATACCAAGAGAATGAAGCAAATTGGATACAATAAGTAAATTGGAAATCACATGTTTGGTTTCATGTCATTTTAAGCTTTACTAGCGCTTCTCTATATATATATATATATTAACCTTTTTGGGATCTGGTTAGGAGGTCTTATTTTCTGAGAAGCATGTGTGGTCACATTTTGCTCTGAGTATTTTTTCAAACCATATAAGGTGTAGACTGTCCCTTTAAATCTGATATTATAATGCACATTAAATTCTTCATAAATTAAGTTTGTAAAATAGTTTTATCTTGTATATCTTGTGTATGTGTGTGTATATATAAAGAAAACCATTTGTTTACTTGCTTTTCATGTGTTTTGTACATTCGTATGGCATTTGTAGCTTGACAGGTGTTACTTAGAAAAATACTTTAGGGGAAACCATTATTCATGTGATCATACATAGCTTGCTGAATTTTAAAAAATAATAATAATAAAAAAAAGAGCTTGTTCTTAAAATAAGTCAAAACATTCCATGGATGGATGGTTCTTCTGCATCACTGTTTTTACATGCTGACAAGATTGTCAGGCAAAAACGCCCATTCTAAGTTTTGTAAATAAAACAAAATGATTCATCTGAAGTCTAATTCCGATTATCCTAGCTTGTAAAGGTAGAATCTAGATTTTATTAAAGACACAGAGACGAGTATTTTGCATTCTCTCTTTTACTACTCACAATGCAGCATTTTAAAGAATAATATAACATCATCAAATACAATAATATTAAAATAGAACAGAAAACAAAGTACAACAATAAGAAGCCAGGGTATAGGCTATCTTATAACGCCAAGAAAAAAGTGACCAATCAGTGTAGGAATAGTGTCCATAAACTGACCAATATGCAGCCAAACCTCTTTCTTGTCTGATGCTCACGATGGAGGAATTGTTGAGAAAAATGGAAAGTCCAAAAAGTCCCATAATACATAACAAAAGACATAAAAAGAAACTGAAAACTTGTCCAGGAAACATCTTGGAGAAGAAAATCTTGCTTGCAGAGTTAAAGTTGAACCATGGTCTAGAAGTTGGAAACTGTCAAAAAATTACATCATTAAAAGGGAGGGAACATATGAGGTTGGAAAATACTTGTCTCTGTGTCTTTAATAAAATCTAGATTATACCTTCACAAGCTAGGATAATCAGAATTTTATTACAAGACCAGAGACTCCTATTTTGCAGGTTTAAAGTATTCAAGAAAATAAATAAAGCGAGGCATATTGAACGGGTCTAAAATAAAATTGTTTGAATGTAGAATCTGAGGACCAATCGGCAGCATTCAAAATTTGTTGTAGAGGAGCAGATGTTAAAAAGGCCTTAGAAGCCGCAGAATGGGCTGAAAAAGTAATATTGATCCCAGTTTGTTTCATGACTCATTTAACCCACCTGGCAATAGTGGTAGAAGTGAAGCAGCCAGTCACAAGCCGGCACAAGTCTGAATCCAGCCAGATATTCAGAGAGGTAAAAAGTTGCATTGGGACTGCCTCCTCTTTATAGTATACTTCGGATAGTTTACTCGAAAGTACAAAACCCAGCCGGGAATTAGAGCCAGTAACACCAGCATAGGAGCACTCTCCCAGGACCCCACTAGTGTTAAGAGTATGCCTAGAGCTGCCGCAATAAGCAGTTCGCGGCCTCCTCTCCCCATGGGTAGGAGATACTTCCAAACTCCACGGGTGTCTTGGCCTAGCCAGCTGAGGTACTAAAAGCCGTATTCTTCCAGGACCCAGTATGTGGCAGGAGTACGTTCAATATTCTGTCCACATATAGGAGAGCATACACTTCCATTGCCAAAATTGCAGAAGGAGGTAACATTTGCAGCTAAAGTGGGAAAAGTCATTTGGTGAAAGGATCATACAAACAAAAAGGAGATTGTCTGAAGAAATTGTCACAGAATCATTTTTTTTGGACAGAAGCCCCCCAATTATTTGTATTTAAAGGGGAGAGGAAAAAAGAATAGAAAAAAAACAAGTATTTTTCTGGAACAGCCCTATTTGAGGTGAAAGTTGGAGAATACTGGAACTTGCAAGACGCGTGACAAGATAAGATAAGTACTGGTACTATTGCTTACAATTTTGGTCAAAGTTTTGTTCTGAAGCTTCATCCACTTCTAGATTTTTAAAGTGAATAGAATCAGCTTATTGCCCTACTTAATGTCAAATAGACAACAAAGATAGCTCTTGTACCGGTTATTCTGCAGACAGGTCAAGAATATCATTGAACTCTTGGACAAAAAAATCCTTACTGCCAGAGACATAAGGGTCAATGTGGGTAATCTTAAAGAACCCCTCGGGAACATTTTACATATTATTAGCGGGTTTGTTGGGGTTGACAGTGACACTGCATCATTGGAGAAGCACAGGTTATGTACCTCAATATAGAACATTTATGTTATCTTCGAGGGGAGAAGCTATTTATCACATGTAAATGATTTAACATAAAGGCCAGACTTGTTCTTTTCTGGCTGCATGGTTATATATGGGTAGCTCTATGACTTGAATATATTACCAATCTGGGGTGCGATCCGATATACGGCGCAGGTTTCGGCGCAAGTGTGGAAACCTGCGCCAACCGTAGTTTCAGCTCGCAACTCGAGCTATCTTATATACGGCGCTGTCAGATGCTAAAGTGCCGTAAGTCTGACAAACCAGCGATGTCCAGAAATCTGCGTAAGTGACTTACGGCACTTAAGAAACTGCCGCCGCATAAAGAACCTAAGTTATTAAATCACACGTACTGTCTAACACGCCTCCTAAACATAGCCCGACATGTATAACCCTCTATCCTCAATCCACCCTCTCACTCCTAACAATAAATGTATTAACCCCTAAACCGCCAATCCCGGACCCCGCCGCCAGCTACATTATCTATATTACCCCCTAATGTGAGCCCCCTACCCTGCTGGCACCTATTTTAACTATATTACCCCCTAATGTGAGCCCCCTACACCGCCGCTACCTATTTTAACTATATTACCCCCTAATGTGAGCCCCCTACACCGCCGCTACCTATTTGAACTATATTACCCCCTAATGTGAGCCCCCTACACCGCCGCTACCTATTTTAACTATATTACTCCCTAATGTGAGCCCCCTACCCCGCCACTACCTATTTTAACTATATTACCCCCTAATGTGAGCCCCCTACACCGCCGCTACCTATTTTAACTATATTACCCTCTAATATGATCGCCCTACACCGCTGCCACCTATTTAAACTATATTAACCCCTAATCTAACCCCCTTACACCGCCACCACCTATATTAAAATTATGAACCCCTAATCTGACCCCCTTACACCGCCGCTTCCTATATTAATATTATTAACCCCTAATCTAATCCCCCTTATACCGCCGCCACCTATATTAAATTAATTAACCCCTAAAATACTAAAATTTCCCTACCACTAAACCTAAGTCTAACCCTACAAATAGCCCTGAAAAGGGCTTTTTGCGTGACATTACCCCAAAGTAAACAGCTCTATTGCCAGCCCTTAAAAGAGCTTTTTACGGGCTGTTGCCCTAAAGTAACCAGCTCTTTTACCAGCCCTTAAAAAGGCTTTTTTGCGGGGCATTGTCACAAAGTAATCAGCTCTTTTGCCTCTAATCTAAATCCCTCTACACCGCCGCCACCTATATTAAATGTATTAACCCCTAATCTAATCCCCCTACACCGCCACAACCTATATTAAAATTATTAACCCCTAATCTAATCCCCCTACACCGCCGCCACCTATATTAACTATATTAACCCTAATTATATTAGGGTTAATATAGTTAATTTACGCCTAGATTTAGAGTTCTGCGTTAGCCGTCAAAACCAGCGTTAGGGGGTCTTAACGCTGGTTTTGGCCTACCGCTGGTATTTAGAGTCTTGTAGGTAAGGGTATAACGCTCACTTTCCAGCTGCGACTTTTCCATACCGCAGATCCCCTTACGTCAATTGCGTATCCTATCTTTTCAATGGGATCTTTCTAACGCTGGTATTTAGAGTCTTGGCTGAAGTGAGCATTAGAAATCTAACGACAAGACTCCAGCCGCAGAAAAAAGTCAGGAGTTAAGAGCTTTCTGGGCTAACGCTGGTTCATAAAGCTCTGAACTACTGTGCTCTAAAGTACACTAACACCCATAAACTACCTATGTACCCCTAAACCGAGGCCCCCCCACATCGCTGCCACTCTATTACATTTTTTTAACCCCTAATCTGCCGACCGCACACCGCCGCAACATACAATATCCCTATGTAGCCCTAATCTGCTGCCCCTAACATCGCCGACCCCTACATAATATTTGTTAACCCCTAATCTGCCCCCCACAACGTCGCCGCTACCTACCTACAATTATTAACCCCTAATCTGCCAACCGGACCTCACAGCTACTATAATAAATGTATTAACCCCTAATCCGCCTCACTCCCGCCTCAAAAGCCCTATAATAAATAGTATTAACCCCTAATCTGCCCTCCCTAACATCGCCGACACCTAACTTCAAGTATTAACCCCTAATCTGCCGACCTGACCTCACCGCTACTCTAATAAATGTATTAACCCCTAAAGCTAACCCTAACCCTAACACTAACACCCCCCCCTAAGTTAAATATAATTTTATTCTAACGAAATAAAATAATTCTTATTAAATAAATTAATCCTATTTAAAGCTAAATACTTACCTGTAAAATAAACCCTAAGATAGCTACAATATAAATAATAATTATATTGTAGCTATTTTAGGATTAATATTTATTTTACAGGCAACTTTGTATTTATTTTAACCAGGTACAATAGCTATTAAATAGTTAATAACTATTTAATAGTTACCTAGTTAAAATAATTACAAAATTACCTGTAAAATAAATCCTAACCTAAGTTACAATTACACCTAACACTACACTATCAATAAATTAATTAAATAAACTATCTACAATGATCTACAATTAAATCAACTAAACTAAATTACAAAAAAAAACAAACACTAAATTACAAAAAATAAAAAAAGATTACAAAAATTTTAAACTAATTACACCTACTCTAAGCCCCCTAAAAAAATAACAAAGCCCCCTGAAAATAAAAAAATGCCCTACCCTATTCTAAAATTAAAATTTTACAGCTCTTTTACCTTACCAGCCCTTAAAAGGGCCTTTTGCGGGGCATGCCCCCAAAAAACAGCTCTTTTGCCTGTAAAAAAACATACAATACCCCCCCCAACATTACAACCCACCACCCACATACTCATAATCTAACCCAAACCCCCTTAAAAAAACTAACACTAAGCCCTTGAATATCTTCCTACCTTATCTTCACCACCCCGGGTATCACCGATCCGTCCAGAAGAGGGTCCGAAGCCTTCATCCTATCCGGCAAGAAGAGGTCCAGAAGAGGGTCCAAAGTCTTCATCCTATCCGGCAAGAAGATGGCATACGGACCGGTAGACATCTTCATCCAGGCGGCATCTTCTATCTTCTTCCATCCAGCGCAGAGCGGGACCATCTTGAAGCAGCCGACGTGGATGCATCCTCTTCTAACGACGTCCTAAGTCCGAATGAAGGTTCCTTTAAATGACGTCATCCAAGATCGCGTCCCTCGAATTCCGATTGGCTGATAGGATTATATCAGCCAATCGGAATTAAGGTTGGAAAAATCTGATTGGCTGATTGAATCAGCCAATCAGATTCAAGTTCAATCCGATTGGCTGATTGGATCAGCCAATCAGATTGAGATCGCATTCTCTTGGCTGTTCTGATCAGCCAATGGTGTTCCAAGACTTCTCAGCAGAAACTTCAAGTAAGAGACGAAAGTTTGCCCAGTATTGTACGCAGTTGATTAACGCTGGAATCCAGGCAACACTTTTTAATCCAGCTAAATTAAAAATTCTGCGTAACTCTAAGATCTTGGTATTTGACAAGATAGACGAAGTGAAAGATTTTGTAAGCAAAATCAAGGTGAAATAGAAGAATAATACCAGATCTAAAGATCAAAGGATTAGACGGGACTCTAATGGCTTTAATTAAAATTCTAATGGCTATTAATTTTTATTCTTTATATATATATATATATATATATATATATATTTTTTTTTTTTTTTTTTAAAGTGCAAAGTGTTTAAGTATAGTATATATTATGAAGGACAAACTTAACATTCTATCATGGAATGTAGGAGGAATAAATTCTCCAATAAAAAGGAAACGTACTGTTCAATAGCTTAAAATATTTGAACCTTATATAGCTTTTATACAGGAAACTAATTTGAAAAGAACTTAATCTGAAAAACTCAGATTTAATTGGGTTGGAGAAATAATCTTCTCACCAGCTGTTAACAAGAAGAGTGGAGTGGCATTTTTTTTATTTTTTTTATTTTAAAATTGTTTTTATTGAGGCAATAAAACATCCACGTACAAACATTGTAGATAGGGCAATATCTCAAACAAAAGTACATGACAGCAGTCCTTCATTCAAACAATAATACAGTGACATTAGGAGGAGCACGGTATTGACCCTAATGAAGCCCCATTTTACAGTTTAATAACAGGGAAAACATGTGTCAACAAAATGAAATAGATCCACTTGTGGGATCTGAAAGTCAGTACCTGTCTGAAGACATAACTCACAGGAAGAAAGATTCCCAGCATATAACAAGCAAAGTGAAGATCAAGTGTTAGATAATGGATATTATAGTAATACGGGGTGTGTGGATTACCATACATTAGGTACATAAGTGAGAAAACTCTTATACTGAGATGAGAGTAAAAAAGTATCTAGAAGTAATGAACACAGAATAGTAAACATAGGAAATTCCCGAGGAGCCATTTTTATAAACTAACCGGGACACACTCAAACAAGGCTCCACGGGCAGGGCAGAGACAACACCACTCTGCCAAATATGAATGTGGAGGATAAGATGATTATCCCTTACCACATACTTGGAAGAGGGAAGAGTAAGGGGAAAGGGGGGATAGGGTAGGGGGGGGGAGAGAAGGAGGGGGAGGGAAGGGAGAGGGGTAAAGGGAGGGGATAGGGGGGAGAAGAAGGGGAGAAGAGAGGGGAAAAGGAGAGGAGGGGAAAGGAGAGGGGAAGGAGGGGAAAGGAGAGGAGAGGGAGGGGGGAAAGGAGAGAGGTTGGAAAGGAGAGGGGAGGAAAAAGGAGAGGGGGGGGAGGAGAGGGGGGGAAAGGAGAGGGGGGGAAGGGGGGAAAGGGGGAGGGAAGGGGAGAAGAGGGACCGAGGGGAGCGGATTTAAATCAGATAATTAACAAGTGATCCCTAACATAAGCCCCAGGGGTACTGAGGACAATAGGTATCTATTCGGATATCAAGAGCGGCTAATGTGATTCTGTATTCATGTACCCAATTATAGTCCCAAACAACAATTCTAAAACTTGTACACACATTTTTGTATCACTTTAGCTGAATAGCCACTTCTTAATAGCACAGACATAGAGTAACCCCTTAAGAGCTATAAAGGTCAAGGTTTAGTATATAGTGATATTGTAAGGGGTCTGCATACCAAGATATATACACTCAGATTTTTGGAGGAGTAGGTAACTAGCTTAGATAAAATATTCAAATATGCTCAATAAATAATTAGCAGTGAACTGTCTTAAACACATGAAGCACACACATATCGGCTTTTACAGCCCTCATATAGTAATGTCTTGGATAGGGTGGACAACAATACAGCCGTACTAATAGGCAAGAACATGCAAATCATATTGGTTGCAACATATTGCTATAGCCCCAGACCCAAAACTCTACTTGTCTCATGTCTAAGACTCTCATATATAGGGAAATAACAATGGTGTAGGTCATGTATGTAAGGCTCTTTTATGCTGTTTCAGACTGTCAGATGGAGAAGGGCATCCCCAAGAGTGAAAAACAGATCCTTTGCTTAATCAAAATACAGACATTGTAGGGTAAATAAACATTTGCAAGGCATTTACAATATATGAGTCCAGCTGCGTGCGTTTAAAGATAAAATAAACAGGTTATAGCACGCATTGTCCCCTTAAAAAGCATAGTGATGTTAAGTGTATGCATATATGGTCTCTTGGAATAAGATAGGTAGTGGAGAGAGTATATAGTGCTAGAGTAGGAAGCCTCACTTATGCTGTTCCAGACTGCCGGATAGAAAGGGCATCTCTAAAGTAAAAAAAAAAAACAGTTCTATTTCTGGAGTCAATTAGTATTGCAGATAGCGGTGGCCAAGACTGTATGAGGGTGCACATATCTGGAAGGACCGGGTAGAAGGATGTCGTGGGTCCCAGGGTAAAATCCTTAACCTAACCCACACCTACTCGCCAGCTTTTAATGCCTGTCTGAACAGCTGGGAAGACCGGTGCGCCCTGGGGAAGCTGGTCGGCATGCACCGCAGATAGGTCGCGAAGGTATGTCCCCGCATTCAGCCAGATGACCTCACCTCTGTAAAGGAACCAGGCAGCGCCAATATAAGATGAGAAACGTTGTGGCGGCATCAGGTCAGGCTGAGCCTGCAGATTTTCCTCAGTCACCATCTCCGCACTCGGACTGCATCCGTCATCAGAAGCATCTGCAGCTGCTTCTCGGGTGAGGGCTAAGGGGGGCAGCGAAGGCTCGCAAGCTACCGGTCTCGCACCAACTTCTCTTTGGGACCCAGGTAGCTCCATCTCTAGTGCACAGTGGTTGGAGGTATTCTCTTGGGTAGGGTCCTCACCAATAGTGGAAGTCGCAGGAGGTCTATCTCCCTCCAAGCCCAAGCGACTGTTAATCAGTATTAGCCGGTCCAGTCTACATAGTAGATTACGGTGATGCTCCTCAAAAAGGGCCAATATAGCCATGTGAGAGGCCTCCATATTGACACCGCCTCGTGGCTAGGCCGCACTTTGTGGGTCCGGTAGAAACCAGGGAGTGCTCCTTAATCCTCAATCTTGCTCTACTCCGTATAGCAGTGTTCCAGATAGGGGTATACCACCTCCTCAGTATTTGTGAGCTCCTAGGGTAAGATTATCCCCCAAAACATAAGGTAAAGACAGGAGCTGCTATCATATGCGTCTTGTCTCCTCGGCGGTTAGCTCCGCCCCCTGGAGTGGCATTTTTAATTAACAAAAATGTAGATTATTCCATTATATCCTATGATAGTGACAAAGAAGGGAGATTTTTAATTTTGGAAATAAAAATAAAAGGAGTATATTTTGTTTTATGGAATATATACGCCCCTAATGAGTAGGGAAAATTAATATACCAAACTTTTAAAATATACAGATACACAGCTAATTGTAGGAGGTGTTTTTAATATCTCTCTTAACGCATATTTAGATAGATTAAAAACTAAAAATCAAAATAGGTACAATAGAGAAGCTAAACCATTATGTCAATTTATAAAGAATCTAAAATTAAAAGACATATGGAGAGTACAAAACCCGGATTCCTGGGACTTTACTTGTGATTCAAAGTCATATAAAACACTCTCAAGGATTGACATGTTTTTAATAAGTGATTGCGTTTGGAGATTATAACTGAGATTAAAAAAAATCCTTATTTTAGACCATGCAGTTATTTCTTTATCTATTAGTGTCTCTGGGTCAGGTAATAAACACCCTGGTAAATTCTTTTTCCCTTCATTTTTATATCAGAATACAAAATTGAGAAATTGGCTAATAAATAATTGGTTGGAATTTAAAAGTGTCAACAAAGAGTATATTCCCAAAACAGAAATACTATGGGAAACAGCAAAAGCCGCATTAAGGGGAGAAATAAAGGGCTACATGATTAATAGGAATAAAAATATAGCAAGAAGGGAATTACAGTTGGCTAATTCTTTCAAGAATAAGTACTCTGCGTATATAGAAAACCCGGATAAAAGTCATTGGATAGATTATCAGAAAGCAAAAGGAGTAAGGGAAACATTCTTGAATCAGCAATTAATACAAACTGATCTTAAAAATCGAGCCTCATTTGACCAACTAGGTTCTAAAGCCGCCAAACAGTTATCTAATTTGGCAAGAAGAAGGAAAAAGAAGAACTATATACGGACTATTGTGTCAAAGGGAGTGAGATACAATGCTCCACAGGACATATTAGCACAGTTTCAATCATTTTATCAAAAATTATATGCAGCTGAAGAGGTTAATGTAGAGAATAAGAATGGGTTTTGAAAAAAGCTCTGTTACCAAAAATCTCTAGGAAGCAGATAGACTTCTTAAATAGGGAAATCTCTGAGGAGGAAATAGGAATTGCAATACATAAGTTAGCTAATGGCAAATCCCCGGGCCCAGATAAAATTCCTGCAGAATTTTATAAAATTCTAGAACAGCAAATTGTCCCAGTCTTAAAAGAATTGTTTAATAAGTATTTCCTCTCAAACAAGAAACCATCTAAATATTTTGTGGCTTCAAGTATTGTTTTATTATTGAAAAAATATAAAGATCCTGTTTTAATGGATTCATATCGCCCTATTTCTCTACTCAATGCAGACTATAAACTATTAATGAATATTATTACAAATAGCAACAACTAGACAAACTAGTTGTAACTGAGAGTACAACAAAGTTTAAAGAGAGAATAATTCCACTAAGTATTATCAAACTTAACTCTACTTATATCGCAAAGTGTTCAAAATAGTAAAATAGTTCCCAATCATTCATACATTAAAGTTTATTAATTCAACTAAGGAACTCACACTCATACAGTAGCAAAAGCTGTGAATTAAAACCACTTAAACTCTGTGGTTTGCATAATAGCCATTGAATAAGTATGTCCACTATTAAATATCCTCAATCCGTAATGAATTTAAACTAACTAAGCCCTTACAATCCGAGGGCTGCATTAATATTATTATATAACAGTAAAGGATTAGACAACATACATTTTAGCCACTTATTGATCTATTTTCCACAAGAGTAAGCACATTAAAAACAAACAACAGGAGAGACTGAGCTGCCCCTGTCGGACCCCTGACGCGCGTTTCACGAACGCTTCCTCAGAGGGGGTGCGGGCCGCTGCTACGCGGCGTCTTATGTTCAGTCAAAACGCCCACCACTCCCTATGATTGGCTGATTATCTTGTCCATCATAGCATCAACATCTTACGTATGAGGAACTCTGAATTAAACAGGGGGTGTGTTTCTGATCATCGCTTAGTCATAGCGGCAAGACCAATCCACAACAAGCTTATCATTCCCATACAGGGCGTGTGAATTAGAGCTAATGTGATTGGAAGATCAAGTAACTAAACAGTATTTGTAAATATTGGAATTCACAGACTATAAATCCATTTATAAATCATTTTACAGATTTAAAATAACTGATCCTCGGGACTATTAGTTATTACTCGATCTGAAACGGATTAATAATAATGTATATAAATGTAAAGTGTAATGTAAAACATATGGGCAATTCCGATCCGTATTGCACATAAATGGCTCGGATAATATAAAGTGAAACTTAATGTAATATACATAATTATTATTGAGAGGCTAGCAAAGTTTGTTATTACTCAGTCTTATATTATTTAGCAACAGGTAATCACTGTTGTATTGTTATTTATTATATCGGTCGCAGGTTTCCTCTTGAATTAAATATCTGTATATTTAGTATACATTTTGTGTTTATACTGGCCATTTCTTCATGTTGTATTACAAAGCTAAACTTATTCCTCACATCTTAAGGGTGCATGTTAATGCACATACTGTCAACCAAATATTTGCTTTCTTTCAAATGGTCTTAACTTCTATTGCATGTTAGACTGGTTTTGTGGTTATAATAATATCTTATTGAACCAAAGATCATGACAGCAAATTCTATTGACCCCATAATTAGGCACTCTTAACCCTGAAACCAAAACCCCCCCTTTTAATAAATAAAAGACTAACACAATCACTTGGGGTTGAAAAGGCCGCAGCCGATTTATTATAAACATGTAATAGATAAATAACAATTAAACACTTGAAACCGTATTGGTTACCAAGTAACAAACATTAGTGCTTGCCCCGTAGGGGCTCAATAACTCTTGTAAACTTTATCAAGTCAACATTTGCTAACCTCTCCTGAAACCACAGGAGGTACCCGTATTAAATCTTAAAGTTCTAAACATCAAAAACACCGCCAAAAGAACTCCCCTGCCGTAAACAAAACAGGGAAGGGAGGGCGGGAGCTGCTCCTGCTCCTAACCGGTCCGGAAGTAAGATGAACCTAACTTCCTGCCTCACCACACTAACCTAGCCGAGGCTCCACCCCCAAAGCTACAACCACCTATCCCTGCTTAAGGCCTGCCATGGGGTCAAAAGCCCCTCCTTCCAACTTCGCTCCATCCGGGGCTGCCTTGACCCCATAATTAGGCACTCTTAACCCTGAAACCAAAACCCCCCTTTTAATAAATAAAAGACTAACACAATCACTTGGGGTTGAAAAGGCCGCAGCCGATTTATTATAAACATGTAATAGATAAATAACAATTAAACACTTGAAACCGTATTGGTTACCAAGTAACAAACATTAGTGCTTGCCCCGTAGGGGCTCAATAACTCTTGTAAACTTTATCAAGTCAACATTTGCTAACCTCTCCTGAAACCACAGGAGGTACCCGTATTAAATCTTAAAGTTCTAAACATCAAAAACACCGCCACTGGCACGGACACTGTCCGAGCCCCGCCAAAAACTCAAGGCCTTTTCAACCCCTTCTTTCAAATTAAAATTGAACAGCTGCATACCTATATCATTAAGGTGGACCCCATCACCCAAGAAAAAACATCTACCCGCTTCACCCTCAAACTCAACGTGCCGTATAGACACTCCCCCCCTTTGCCTAACAAAACTACTCAACACCCTGTTAATCTTCCTCCTAGATGTATCCAACCGCCTAATATCCCAAGCTGCCTTCCAAACCACCCTAGGCTCAAGTTCTGACCAAACAACCAACATCTGAGGAAACAATTCCCACAAACGCAACAAATCCCTTTTCATCTTTGACACCAGATCTCTCTGTGCCGTGTAGCCTAAATCGTTACCACCAGCATGTATTACCAGAATCCCTGGAGGACGAAACAACCTGGAATAATCAACTACTTGCAACAATACCTGGTCCCACTTCAAACCCCTAACCCCAAACCACCTCAACACCACCTCTTCCACAGGCAAACCCAGCTGGCAACCATCGTTCTTCGCTGCAGCGGCTCGTCGTGCCCAGTAGATGTAAGAGTGGCCGATAAACCAACACTCAACTGGACCTAAAACAAAACACAACTTATAGAGCTAAGTACTGGCGCACGTAAGACTTAAACCTTCCTGATGACCACCTCCCAATTCCTTGTATCCTATCATCACTCATACCTAACATTCTCGCCTCAGTAGCAGCACCGATACGAAATGAATGGGAACTAAATTCTCCAGCAGGAAAACCAACTAAAGTCAAAGCCTTTCGAAACACCGCAACAAACTGAAATTTCGATAATGACAACCCCCCAGCATGAATCAATAACGGACCGTCACCAGCTGGTCTAATCTGCAAAAATTCCCCCACGGCCCCGACTGGGCAGCAAAGGCCCCCAATACACTGCAGCCGTATTAAACGACCTCTTCCCGACTGATCTGTCTTTGACCGCCTGAGCCAAATGACAATTTGCCGACCGTCAGAAACAACATCGCCCACTTGGATCCCACCCCTGTCCAATCTATTAGGAGCAACGACTTCAGAAACCCGAAAGGCTGCAAAAAAGGCTAACACAAAAGCCGCACGGAACAATGCCACTTCAAACGAATCCGCGCATACCGAGGGTAGAACACCTACTACCTTTTGCAAAATAGAAAAAATTACTGGTCGCCTACTGTCTACAACCGAAGGGCCCCTACACAAACCACGTCCAACCATCCTAACCACAAACAATTTTGTGATATCCTGGAAGCCCAGTAACTGGCACAAAAAAGCCAAAGCCGCTAAACGCCTCCTAACGACTGCTTTCGAAAACCGGGACTCGCTCCAACTCCCCATCCACTCAACCAAAGCCCTGGACCACTCGACTTCCGAAAAAGAATACCCACCTGCATCCAAGAAAAACTGCCACTCACCCCATACCTGTGCATATGCCCTCCAAGTACTCTTGGCTAAAGCCGACCTCACCAAATTCATCAGCCTGGGAATACCGCCTTCCACAAATCCGCCGGACAGCGATCCCCTTCCATAGCAGCTTCTGGGGCCAGGGCCCGGAAACGGTCCCACTGTAAACGTGAGAGAGCATCAGCAATGTCATTAGATGCACCAGGGACATGTACCGCCCTAAAACAAACGTTCAGCCTCAGACACTCCAAAACAAACAGGCGTAATAAAGAAATAACAGGAGGGGAGGAGGCTGACAAGTTGTTAACGGACAAAACTACCCCCATATTATCCGAATGGAATATCACCTTCTTGTCTCTCAACACTGATGCCCATAATTTTAATGACACTAACAAAGGGAACAATTCCAGGAAAACCAAATTCTTATTTAGACCAGCCTTGATCCACGCCTCGGGCCACACATCAGCACACCATCTACCACCCAAATAAGCTCCAAAACCATATGAGCCGGAAGCGTCAGTGAAAAGGTTCAGCTCAGATCCCAACACCACCTTCTGAATGATAGACTTGCCATTGTACTCCAACAGAAAAATGAGCCACACCTTCAGGTCTTCCCTGATCAAACTAGTTACTCGAATATGATGGTAAGGCTCTGTCGCCCCAGCAGTCGCCAGGGACAACCGCCTGCAAAAAACCCGACCGACAGGGATAATTCTACACGCAAAATTCAATTTACCTACAATGGACTGCATCTCTCGCAACGTCAGTTTATTACGACCAACAGCCATCTGTAGGACTTGGACTAAATCAACTACTTTTTCTCTAGGTAGGCTACACTCCATTGCAACCGAATCGATCTGAATCCCTAAGAAGCACAGAACCGACGTCGGGCCTTCTGACTTCTCAGACGCTATCGGGATACCAAAAACCCTTGCAACATGCATAAAGGTTGACAACAACCGATCACATATCTCCGACTGAGGAGGGCCAACAAATAGAAAATCGTCCAAGTAATGAACAATCGATTTTAAGCCTGATATACGCTTAACCACCCATTCAATAAAGCAACTAAAGGATTCAAAGTAGGAGCATGAAATAGAGCATCCCATTGGTAAGCAAAGGTCAACAAAAAAGGCATCATCAAAGGTGCAACCCAACAAATGATGACACTTAGGGTGGACAGGTAACAAACGGAAAGCTGACTCTACGTCAACCTTTGCCAAAAGCGCCCCCTTACCGGCCCTCCGGACCAAACGAACCGCTGAGTCAAAAGAAGCATAGGAGACCGCTGACAATTCAGGGCCGATACCATCATTCACAGATGATCCCTTCGGGTAGGACAAGTGGTGAATCATCCGGAACTGACCCTGACTTTTTTTGGGCACAACCCCTAAAGGAGAAATCCGCAAATCGGGCATGGGCAAATCAGTAAAAGGACCCGCCATGCGGCCCAAAGCCACCTCCTTAGCCAATTTATCACGAATAATTTCAGGGTGAGCCCTGGCTGATTTCAAGTTACCCAGGAAAAGTTGGCCCTCCCCCGGCAAAAAAGGTATCCAAAAACCCGAGCTAAAACCCGTAAGTAACAACTCGGCCGCTCCAGCCTTACCCCGAACCTTAGCGTATTGCCTTAGCCAGGACACCATCTTTTCTATGTTCACTGGAGTCTTGGCTCTGTATAGCCATTTCACCTGGGCGTGCGCCCGCCCGCCCTCTCTTAAAACATTTGGAGTAGGAGTGCACTCCACCACACCCTGAACACTCGTGTTTGTATTTACATGAGAGACCAAATCGGCATTGACTCTCGTTGTATTGGAAGCACAACCCCTTCCTACCGGAGACAGCGGTATTGGCACCAGCGCCGCCGGCAATGGCGGCCCCCCCAACTCGAAAGGACTGCCCCGACCGTAAGGGGGTCATGATTTCAAGCCAGATACCCATGTCTCTATCATCCCAACGCATGGAGGGCCGCACGGCAAGCCGCTGACGAAACTGCTCGTCATAACGCCACCATGCTAGCCCGCCATACGTACGGTATGCAGAGGAAATCTCATCGTGATAACAAAAGAGAGACGAACCCTGCTCAGGAAACCTCTCCGTAGTGACACTGGCTAAAATACAAAAAGACCTGGACCAATTACTCAATGTTTTTGGCAACCTCCGATATCTCTTTTTTCTCTCATCCTCCTCTTTTTTACCCGAATCCCCTTTTGGGTCATCCTTAAAGTCTACAAACTGATCAACAGGGAGCAGGGAAAAGATTTCCAAGAACTCCCGTTTCCAGATCTTTTCCTTAACTTCCGATTGCAAGTGTAATCCCAAAGGGCCAATAGAACAAAGGCAAGGACGCTGAAAAGCCTCCTCAGAAACCTTGAGTCCACCAACTACACTAACCGACCCAACGGCAGGGGTACCACCCGACGAGCCCGCCGTCAACAAGACTCTTGGCTGCGACTCTACCTCACCCAAAGCCGGAGAGGCCCAAGCTCCCCCGGCTCCTTGATCACCCGAACGAACATCACTCTTCTCCACACTCGCAATCAAGTCTTTCAATCCTTGCAATAAAGTTTGCTGTTTAACCATACCCCCGCCCGGCCCAATGGGCGTCCCCGCACCCTGCACCTCACCTGCTTCGCCAGGCGCTGTGACAGGTCGTAAAGCAGCAGCCGTAGATACCACTGGAGTCGACCCCTTAGGCCTGGCCGTACGACGGCGATCGTCTCTGCCAGCCGAACGCCTCCTTCTTGAAGACGACCTCCTCCTGGTATCGGCACACCGCCTCCATTCTCTGCTCCTGCCTCGAGGTGATCTGTCCGAGCCAGCCCATGTAAGCGATGAACATGCCTCTGCGTCCCTCCTTCTTCTAGGCAGCGGTGAACGAGACCTACCCCGCCTGTAACCGGCATCCCGCGATGGAGCCGCTGCCCTGCTGGTCCCATCCTCCTGAAACGACAGATTAGATGCTAGCACCACCTGCCTTCTGCAGCCTAGCCCACCTACTGGCGTCTCCCGGCCAGTAGCGGCCGAAACACCCAGCTGCCCCCCATGCCTGGTTAAATGTGGTGATAAACAACGTAACAGCTGCGCCAAAGTATTCAACTCTCCTACCTGGCCAGCTGCCGTAACTCCAGATGATGTGCCCTCGCCCGGATCCTCCTCTTCGAAGTCACTTAAAAACGTCCTCCAAGTTGATGGAGTCGCCGTCGTGCTCCCTGACACTGCCACGACGGGTCAGTCCCTCTTCAGCCACCAACGGACCACTATTAGCAATCACAGGCTCCACTACTAAGAAAAGAAATTATTAGCACAAAAAACACAACAAAAACCCCCCCAAAACCACCCACCACAACACGGAAGGGTGGGGGGGGGGTAAAGGATAGGGGAAAGGGGGGGGGTATAGGATAGGGAAAAGGGGGGGGGGTTTAGGGGGGGGTGTAGACACAATAAAATGACTCATTTATTTTATTTTATTCAAAAAATCTGTAGGACTTGGACTAAATCAACTACTTTTTCTCTAGGTAGGCTACACTCCATTGCAACCGAATCGATCTGAATCCCTAAGAAGCACAGAACCGACGTCGGGCCTTCTGACTTCTCAGACGCTATCGGGATACCAAAAACCCTTGCAACATGCATAAAGGTTGACAACAACCGATCACATATCTCCGACTGAGGAGGGCCAACAAATAGAAAATCGTCCAAGTAATGAACAATCGATTTTAAGCCTGATATACGCTTAACCACCCATTCAATAAAGCAACTAAAGGATTCAAAGTAGGAGCATGAAATAGAGCATCCCATTGGTAAGCAAAGGTCAACAAAAAAGGCATCATCAAAGGTGCAACCCAACAAATGATGACACTTAGGGTGGACAGGTAACAAACGGAAAGCTGACTCTACGTCAACCTTTGCCAAAAGCGCCCCCTTACCGGCCCTCCGGACCAAACGAACCGCTGAGTCAAAAGAAGCATAGGAGACCGCTGACAATTCAGGGCCGATACCATCATTCACAGATGATCCCTTCGGGTAGGACAAGTGGTGAATCATCCGGAACTGACCCTGACTTTTTTTGGGCACAACCCCTAAAGGAGAAATCCGCAAATCGGGCATGGGCAAATCAGTAAAAGGACCCGCCATGCGGCCCAAAGCCACCTCCTTAGCCAATTTATCACGAATAATTTCAGGGTGAGCCCTGGCTGATTTCAAGTTACCCAGGAAAAGTTGGCCCTCCCCCGGCAAAAAAGGTATCCAAAAACCCGAGCTAAAACCCGTAAGTAACAACTCGGCCGCTCCAGCCTTACCCCGAACCTTAGCGTATTGCCTTAGCCAGGACACCATCTTTTCTATGTTCACTGGAGTCTTGGCTCTGTATAGCCATTTCACCTGGGCGTGCGCCCGCCCGCCCTCTCTTAAAACATTTGGAGTAGGAGTGCACTCCACCACACCCTGAACACTCGTGTTTGTATTTACATGAGAGACCAAATCGGCATTGACTCTCGTTGTATTGGAAGCACAACCCCTTCCTACCGGAGACAGCGGTATTGGCACCAGCGCCGCCGGCAATGGCGGCCCCCCCAACTCGAAAGGACTGCCCCGACCGTAAGGGGGTCATGATTTCAAGCCAGATACCCATGTCTCTATCATCCCAACGCATGGAGGGCCGCACGGCAAGCCGCTGACGAAACTGCTCGTCATAACGCCACCATGCTAGCCCGCCATACGTACGGTATGCAGAGGAAATCTCATCGTGATAACAAAAGAGAGACGAACCCTGCTCAGGAAACCTCTCCGTAGTGACACTGGCTAAAATACAAAAAGACCTGGACCAATTACTCAATGTTTTTGGCAACCTCCGATATCTCTTTTTTCTCTCATCCTCCTCTTTTTTACCCGAATCCCCTTTTGGGTCATCCTTAAAGTCTACAAACTGATCAACAGGGAGCAGGGAAAAGATTTCCAAGAACTCCCGTTTCCAGATCTTTTCCTTAACTTCCGATTGCAAGTGTAATCCCAAAGGGCCAATAGAACAAAGGCAAGGACGCTGAAAAGCCTCCTCAGAAACCTTGAGTCCACCAACTACACTAACCGACCCAACGGCAGGGGTACCACCCGACGAGCCCGCCGTCAACAAGACTCTTGGCTGCGACTCTACCTCACCCAAAGCCGGAGAGGCCCAAGCTCCCCCGGCTCCTTGATCACCCGAACGAACATCACTCTTCTCCACACTCGCAATCAAGTCTTTCAATCCTTGCAATAAAGTTTGCTGTTTAACCATACCCCCGCCCGGCCCAATGGGCGTCCCCGCACCCTGCACCTCACCTGCTTCGCCAGGCGCTGTGACAGGTCGTAAAGCAGCAGCCGTAGATACCACTGGAGTCGACCCCTTAGGCCTGGCCGTACGACGGCGATCGTCTCTGCCAGCCGAACGCCTCCTTCTTGAAGACGACCTCCTCCTGGTATCGGCACACCGCCTCCATTCTCTGCTCCTGCCTCGAGGTGATCTGTCCGAGCCAGCCCATGTAAGCGATGAACATGCCTCTGCGTCCCTCCTTCTTCTAGGCAGCGGTGAACGAGACCTACCCCGCCTGTAACCGGCATCCCGCGATGGAGCCGCTGCCCTGCTGGTCCCATCCTCCTGAAACGACAGATTAGATGCTAGCACCACCTGCCTTCTGCAGCCTAGCCCACCTACTGGCGTCTCCCGGCCAGTAGCGGCCGAAACACCCAGCTGCCCCCCATGCCTGGTTAAATGTGGTGATAAACAACGTAACAGCTGCGCCAAAGTATTCAACTCTCCTACCTGGCCAGCTGCCGTAACTCCAGATGATGTGCCCTCGCCCGGATCCTCCTCTTCGAAGTCACTTAAAAACGTCCTCCAAGTTGATGGAGTCGCCGTCGTGCTCCCTGACACTGCCACGACGGGTCAGTCCCTCTTCAGCCACCAACGGACCACTATTAGCAATCACAGGCTCCACTACTAAGAAAAGAAATTATTAGCACAAAAAACACAACAAAAACCCCCCCAAAACCACCCACCACAACACGGAAGGGGGGGGGGGGTAAAGGATAGGGGAAAGGGGGGGGTATAGGATAGGGAAAAGGGGGGGGGTTTAGGGGGGGGTGTAGACACAATAAAATGACTCATTTATTTTATTTTATTCAAAAAAAAAATTTTTTATTTTTTTTTTTAAAAATGACAGGTCAAATGAAAGAGGAGGCCAGAGAATATGCCCAAGACACTACAAAACAGTCTGAAAAGGCAACAAAATGATAAGAAATAAACAAAGATAAAATGAGACAAAGGAGAAAAAGAGGGAGGGGGGGGAAGGAAGGGTAAACAACATAAATAAACAATAAGACAACAGAAAACAACGACCAACAAAATAAAAGGACTGAAAGCAAACAAAGGGAAAAAACAGCAACCAAAAAATAAGGAAAGAAAAGTTACAAATGAATAAAAACAAGCATTACAAATACAAGAGCGACACCTGCTGGACAAAGAAAAAATTACAGCAAAAACAAAAGAAAAAACAAAACACACACAGTTAATAAATAATAAAGTGGAGAAAAACAAAAAGAAAAAGGCAAGAGAGAAAAGGAAGACTAAAACATTAATAAAGGGGGGGGGGGAAATAAAGAAAGGCAGAGACAAATAAAATAGACAAAACAAAAACGAAATACACAAAACATATTTAAAATATGAAACAAATGCAACAAAAAACCATATAAAATATGCCCCTAAACAACCTAACATAAAAACTAAAACCCACCCCACCTCAAGAAAATTGTGCACAAACGTCACAGGTCTCTATCAAAATGGCTACCGCCACACTCCACTCACAAGGCCAAATTAACTACCCCTCATGAGGACTGTCCCTGTGACCAGGAGCCTTACCCTGACCCTGAATGGCCGATGCCACCAAAGTATGAGCGCCAGACCCTCCAGGCTGCGCAGCATTCGCCTGACCGCCATCCGCCATAAGCGATGACGTCACAGGTCCTGTCCTAGCCGCACCGTCCTCAACAAACTCTCCACCAGCCAAAGGTACTGAAGCCATACCTGACTTAGCAATTGCCTTCCTTGGCCGGCCAGCTGCCTTTCTAGGGCCCCCACCCTGGGCCCCACGAGACCTGTGAGCCGTTACCTCAGGGCTCAGCCGAACCGGGGCCTTGGACCTCCTCACCGGCCTCTCCTTCTGCCCAACACCAGTGTCCGCTACTGGAAGGGCACCAGCCTCTTTTAGTTGGTCCAGCAACCAACCCGGACCACGCTCTTTTGAAAGAGCTGCCGCCGCCGCCAAAAGCTCTGTCAGGTTCTCCATACCGGTACCGCGCTGAGCTGCTCCTGCTCCTAACCGGTCTGGAAGTAAGATGAACCTAACTTCCTGCCTCACCACACTAACCTAGCCGAGGCTCCACCCCCAAAGCTACAACCACCTATCCCTGCTTAAGGCCTGCCATGGGGTCAAAAGCCCCTCCTTCCAACTTCGCTCCATCCGGGGCTGCCTTTACTTGAATAAAAAAGGGGGAGGGCAAGATGTAAACAGGACATTTTTGAATTTAAAAAGATTCAATATGTTATCTTAAGATTGTAAAGACAATTAATATGCCTTGAAGAGTCAAAATAAGAAAATGTGAATAAAGTATAAATAAAATAATTAAATATCTTAACAGTGGCAGTTTTGATGTGGTCAGAGTGTGAGTATAAACATATAACCTGATACTGTTGTGTACAATAGAGAAATTTCATCTCTCTTGTGATAAGTGCAAAAATAAAAATAAAAAATAGCAAACAAAACATTATTACTATAGTGCAGGAGTCGTATAAAGGATGTGGTTGATTTTTAAAGTAACAAAGTTACGTTACTTTGATTATAATGTGATTAATAGGGACCCATTATAAGAGGGAAACATTAAAGAAAGATATTTTATATATATATCAATTTTATAAGGAGCATCGATTTCGAGTATCCTTATATGGTGATTATTACACTGTACTTTAACCCACGTGTAAAGTGCTTTATTGTATAGTTTAATACTCTTAGGGCTAGATTTAGAGTTTGGCGGCCAAAGGGGTGCGTTAGCTACGCGTGCTTTTTTTCTTCCGCACCTTTTAAATACCGCTGGTATTTAGAGTTCACAGAATCGCTGCGTTAGGCTCCAAAAAGGGAGCGTGGAGCATATTTACTGCCACTGCAACTTTAAATACCAGCGGTGCTTACGGATGCGGCCAGCTTCAAAAACGTGCTCGTGCACGATTCCCCCATAGAAAACAATGGGGCAAAAAAGCAGCGTTCAGCTCTTAATGCAGCCCCATTGTTTTCTATGGGGACACACTTCCTAAGTCTGCACCTAACACCCTAACATGTACCCCGAGTCTAAACACCCCTAACCTTACACTTATTAACCCCTAATCTGCCGCCCCCGCTATCGCTGACCACTGCATATTATTATTAACCCCTAATCTTCTGCTCCGTACACCGCTGCAACCTACATTATCCCTCTGTACCCCTAATCTGCTGCCCCTAACACCGCCAAACCCTATATTATATTTATTAACCCCTAATCTGCCGCCTCCAACGTCGCCGCCACCTACCTACAATAATTAACCCCTAATCTGCCGACCGGAGCTCACCGCTACTATAATAAATATATTAACACCTAATCCGCCTCACTCCCACCTCAATAACCCTATAATAAATAGTATTAACCCGTAATCTGCTCTCCCTAACATCGCCGACACCTAACTTCAAGTATTAACCCCTAATCTGCCGACCGGAGCTCACTGCTACTCTACTAATTTTTTTAACCCCTAAAGCTAAGTCTAACCCTAACACTAACACCCCCTTAAGTTAAATATAATTTTTATCTAACGAAATAAATTAACTCTTATTAAATAAATTATTCCTATTTAAATCTAAATACTTACCTGTAAAATAAACCCTAATATAGCTATAATATAAATAATAATTATATTGTAGCTATTTTAGGATTAATATTTATTTTACAGGCAACTTTGTAATTATTTTAACCAGGTACAATAGCTATTAAATAGTTAATAACTATTTAATAGTTACCTAGTTAAAATAATTACAAAATGACCTGTAAAATAAATCCTAACCTAAGTTACAATTAAACCTAACACTACACTATCAATAAATAAATTAAATAAAATACCTACAATTATCTACAATTAAACCTAACACTGCATTATCAATAAATTAATTAAATACAATAACTACAAATAAATACAATGAAATAAACTAACTAAAGTAGAAATAAGTTACAAAACATTAGAAAAATATTACAACAATTTTAAACTAATTACACCTACTCTAAGCCCCCTAATAAAATAACAAAGCCCCCCCAAAATAAAAAAAATGCCCTACCCTATTCTAAAATTAAAATAGAAAAGCTATTTTACCTTACCAGCCCTGAACAGGGCCCTTTGCGGGGCATGCCCCAAAGAATTCAGCTCTTTTGCCTGTAAAAAAAAAATACAATACCCCCCCCAACATTACAACCCACCACCCACATACCCCTAATCTAACCCAAACCCCCCCTTAAATAAACCTAACACTAATCTCCTGAAGATCTCCCTTCAAGTTCAATCCGATTGGCTGATCCAATCAGCCAATCAGATTGAGCTCGCATTCTATTGACTGTTCCGATCGGATCAGCCAATCAGATTGAACTTGATTCTTTTCTTACCTTAATTCCGATTGGCTGATAGAATCCTATCAGCCAATCGGAATTCGAGGGACGCATCTTGGATGACGTCATTTAAAGGAACCGTCATTCGGCGAGTAGTCGTCGGTTGAAGAGGATGGATCCGCGTCGGCTGGGAAGAAGATGGCTCCGCTCCGCTCTGGAAGAAAGAAGATTGAAGATGCCGCTTGATAGAAGACTTCATCCCGATGATGGACTTCCGACTTCAGCCCGATGATGGATTTCTTCAGCGGCCGCTTGGATCAAGACTTCGGACCCTCTTCTGGACCGATCGCTGAACCCGGTGAGGTGAAGACAAGGTAGGGAGATCTTCAGGGGCTTAGTGTTAGGTTTATTTAAGGGGGTTTTGGGTTAGATTAGGGGTATGTGGGTGGTGGGTTATAATGTTTGGGGGGGGTATTGTATGTTTTTTTTTTACAGGCAAAAGAGCTGAATTCTTTGGGGCATGCCCCGCAAAGGGCCCTTTTCAGGGCTGGTAAGGTAAAAGAGCTTTTCAATTTTAATTTTAGAATAGGGTAGGGCATTTTTTTATTTTGGGGGGCTTTGTTATTTTATTAGGGGGCTTAGAGTAGGTGTATTTAGTTTAAAATTGTTGTAATATTTTTCTATTTGTAAATATTTTTTTATTTTTTGTAACTTAGTTCTTTTTTATTTTTTGTACTTTAGTTAGTTTATTTCATTGTATTTATTTGTAGGTATTGTATTTAATTAATTTATTGATAGTGTAGTGTTAGGTTTAATTGTAGATAATTGTAGGTATTTTATTTAATGTATTTATTGATAGTGTAGTGTTAGGTTTAATTGTAACTTAGGTTAGGATTTATTTTACAGGTAATTTTGTAATTATTTTAACTAGGTAACTATTAAATAATTATTAACTATTTAATAGCTATTTTACCTGGTTAAAATAATTACAAAGTTGCCTGTAAAATAAATATTAATCCTAAAATAGCTACAATATAATTATTATTTATATTGTATCTATATTAGGGTTTATTTTACAGGTAAGTATTTAGATTTAAATAGGAATAATTTATTTAATAAGAGTTAATTTATTTTGTTAGATAAAAATTATATTTAATTTAGGGGGGTGTTAGTGTTAGGGTTAGCTTTAGGGGTTAAAAAATTTAGTAGAGTAGCGGTGATTAGGGGTTAATACTTGAAGTTAGGTGTCGGCGATGTTAGGGAGAGCAGATTAGGGGTTAATACTATTTATTATAGGGTTATTGAGGTGGGAGTGAGTGGGGTTAATTATTGTAGGTAGGTGGAGGCGACGTTGGGGGCGGCATATTAGGGGTTAATAAATATAATATAGGGGTCGGCGGTGTTAGGGGCAGCAGATTAGGGGTACATAGGGATAACATAGGTGGCCGCGGTGTACGGAGTGGCAGATTAGGGGTTAAAAAATTTAATATAGTGGCGGCGATGTGGGGGGACCTCGGTTTAGGGGTACATAGGTAGTTTATGGGTGTTAGTGTACTTTAGAGCACAGTAGTTAAGAGCTTTATAAACCGGCGTTAGCCCAGAAAGCTCTTAACTACTGACTTTTTTTTTCTGCGGCTGGAGTTTTGTCGTTAGATTTCTAACGCTCACTTCAGCCATGACTCTAAATACTGGCATTAGAAAGATCCCATTGAAAAGATAGGATACGCAAATGGCGTAGGGGGATCTGCGGTATGGAAAAGTCGCGGCTGGAAAGTGAGCGTTAGACCCTTTCCTGACTGACTCCAAATACCAGAGAGCGGTAAAAACAAGTGTTAGGAGCCTCTAACGCTGGTTTTGACGGCTACCGCCCAACTCTAAATCTAGGCCTCAGTGAGCAATGGTGCATGAAAGTGTTAATTCAATTCCTTATTTGCATCAAGGTATTATAACCTATATTTATAATTGTACCTGATGTTATATATTGATTTTTTACATTTTTCAAGTAATTACTTTTAATTTTCTTACTGGAACATGACTTATTATATTAACTGTAATTGGTGATGGTTTACAGATAAACAAAGTAATTATTGTAGTCATTCATTCCATTTGGTTTGACAGTATTCAGTAAGTAAATCCACCTGCATTCCATTTTCAGTAGTACTTTTTCTATATTGCCACCTCGGATGCCAAGGAATACTTTCTGAATTACTGTGAATTTCAAATCTTTGGAAGAGCTTTATGATGTAATAAAAAGTGTTTGGCAACTGAGGTTATTTTTTTGCCCTTTTTCAGATCCCGTTCAGCTGTTTTGATATTATAGCAGTGTTCCAAAATTCTTGTTTTTACCTCTCTGGTAGTCATGCCAACATAGAACATTTGGCAAGAACAGTGGAGTGCATAAACCACTCCAATAGTAGTGCATGAGAAAATGACAGGGTATCCTATGTACTCTGCCAGTTTTGTCAGTTAGAGATTTGGTTTTCCACACATATTGGCACACTGAACAGGTGCCACGAGGGTACATGCCTGGGTCCCTATGTTCTTTTTTTACAGATCTTACAAAATGACTCAATACCAATTTATCTCTTAGGTTATTAGGTCTTTTGTATCCTAAGGATACTCTCTCTCCAATTAGGGGTTTTAGGGTTTCATCATTTTGTAGAATTTGCCAATGATCATTTATAATTTTTGTCACATGTCTCATCTGGGGATTATATGTAGTTATTAATCTTGGATAGGATTTAGTTTTTGTTTTATCCTTAGGTACTAGTAATTCATCCCTGCATACTTTTTTTTTTCCCAAAGGAGCTTTATTTCAAAAATAAAAATGTTAACATGCACAAACAGTGTCTTATAAAGAAGCAGCATACATTTACAATTATACAGTTTGCCCCCCGTTACCCAACAAGGAGAAAAGTCTGTTAAGTTTTTAGGTCAAATAGCTACGGAGTGGGGGGGGGGTGTATGAGATGCAAAACTCCTATTTTCTTCTATTTTCTTAGATTTCCTTGCTGAGTGTTACCAGAGAAACATTTTATACTTCACATGTCATAAGCTCAGCATGTTGCTCCAGGGAGCAATCTCCATAAAAGTGAAACAATTTCAAACTTCAAATCAACAGTAACAGTTATTACCAGCTTACCACAGACAACAGTTCTAGACCCTAATATATACATTGCTTGACCATTCATAATAGTGAGATAAAAAGAGTATGCAGAAAAGAGGGAGAAAGGGGTTGAGAATGAGGTTCGAAGGAGGGGGAGGGGAGATAGAGAAAAAAAAAAGAAGGGGGGGGGGAAGACACCAGATACAATTGGGAGGAAATATCAGCACTCCATGGTCACTGCCCATCAGAGCGCACGCTGCTCCGTAGTTGGATTAGCATCTCGTAATTGTCCAGTTTCCCAATCTTAGCATAATGGAATCTTTCCAGGCTTAGTAATCAGTGCACCGCCTGTTTCCAATCTGCTATCAGGGGGATCTGAGGTGTTTTCCACTTGGCCGGAATCAAATTCTTAGCACAAGTCAGCATTAGCAATAATAAAGACCTTTTAGTTGAGTCTTTAATCCTCTCAGGGAAGTGAAACAGCAGCGTCTCAGCAACCTTTGGGATCTCAATCTCCAAGATTGATTGCATGTGTTCCCAGACTTCTCTCCAGAAGTCTTCCAGCATGGGGCAGTCCCCCCACATGTGCGTTACAGAACCTATACCTCCACACCCCCTCCAGCATTTGTCCGATGTGTTTGGGTAGATCTTTTTAAGACGAGATGGTGTAAGATACCACCGGCTCATCAGCTTAGATTGTGATTCCTGTATGTGTGCAGATACCGAAACCGTCTTGGTAGACATAAACACCCGCTGCCATTCCCGCATCTCCAACTCAACCCCTAGTTCTGCCTGCCATTATCTAACATATGTTGGAAGGCTACCTTCTCCTGACAGGAGAAGCCGATATATCTTTGAAATTAAGTGTCTTGGGATAGCTTTTTGTGTACAAAGCCCCTCGTAAGGCGCGTGATCTCGCAAAAATGATTGTTTGTGTCTATGTGTTGTAATATAGTGACTGATTTGTAAATACACAAACCAAGGGACCTCAAGAAATGGTTCGTTAGCTAGCAGGTCCTCTCTAGTTCTCATAGTCCTATTGGCTACAAATTGTCAGATCCAATTGTGTGTGGGGTGAGTGTGTTCAGTTGTAAGTTGGGCTTGTATCGGGATTCCCGGGTTCCCAAAAACTGGGGTCATCGGTGAGTACACAGTGGATATATGTGAGTCTGTTCGCACAGTCCTGTCCCATTCATCTAAAACTACGCCAATCATGGGGTAACTGGCTATCAACACTGTTCTAAATTTTTTGTCAGTCCAAGGGAGGGAGGCGAGATTCTCCAGTCGAAGGATACTAGTTTCCAGCTTTATCCAATCTTTTTGGGGATCATTATGGCACCATTCCACTACCCTCTGAAGAAGAACCGCCCGTCTATAACAGAGTATATCTGGGAGCCCCAGCCTCTCCACCTCTCTAGGGAGGTACATTGTCTTTCTATTCACCCGAGGTTTGATGCCTTTCCATACATATTCCTCCAACAGCCTCTGTAGAGATGGGAGAAAGGAGTGTGGAAGAGGGATTGGCAGAGTCTGCAAAACATATAGTACTCTGGGAAGGACATTCATTTTGAGAACATTTATTCTCCCTAGCCATGAAATTGTTTTATGTTTCCAAGTAGATAAGTCATTAGAAATTTCTTTCCTGAGTGATACATAATTGGCCTCAAATATATCTGTAACCTTGGCTGAGAGCTTTACCCCCAGATATTTTAGTAATCCATTGCAGAGTTTTCGGGGTCAGCGTAATGCTTAGCAATTCAGATTTGGTGTTGTTAAGATGAAAGTATGATACTTCCCCGTATTTCCGAAATTCAATTAACAAAGCAGGAATTGAAGTTTCTATCTCAGTTATGGTAAACATGAGATCATCTGCATACATTGCAATTTTGTACTCATTACCGTCTATCTGAACTCCCTGAATCAGGCAGTTGGCCCTGATATTACACGCCAGCGCTTCAACTGATATAGCAAACAACAGGGGTGACAGCGGGCACCCCTGCCGGGTGCCATTTGAAATCTCAAAGGGGGACGAGAGAATGTTATTCACTTTAACTCTAGCATTGGGCGTGGAATATAAAGAAAAAAACATTCTCAAAATTTTTTCCCCAAAGCCTATCTTTTCCATCGTACTTATAAGAAATTGCCAGTTAACTCTGTCAAACGCCTTTTCGGCGTCGGTGGACACTAATGCAAGCTGAATGGCGTTAGTTTTAGAGTATTCAATTAGCTGTAAAACCTTCAAAGTATTATCTCTCGCCTCCCTCCCAGGGACAAACCCCACATGATCCTGAGAAATCAGTCCAGGGAGGATACCATTCACTCTATTTGCTAGGGTCTTGGCCAGTATCTTTACGTCAGTGTTTAGTAGCGATATCGGTTTAGTAGCGATATCGGTCTGTAACTCTGGGGTAAGTCTGTGGGTTTGCCTGGTTTTGGTATTACTGTTATATATGCAGTCAGCATTGAAGCAGGCAACGTCTCCGTTTCTGAGGTATTAGCAAATAGAGCTTGCATGTGGGGTAGGAGGATAGGTAGGAAAGTTTTATAGTATCTAGCTCCAAACCCATCTGGACCTGGACTTTTCCCATTTGGCAGATCTAACAATGCGGATTGTATCTCTTCTTGTGTAAGGGGGGACTCAAGGTAATCTACAGTCTCTTTCGTTAGGGTGTTCATGCGTGTTTCTGCCAAGTACTCCGTTATCATAGTAGTCTTCTGCCTGTCTAATAGAGTAGGGGATGTCAGGGAAGTCTTTAGGTTGTATAGTTTGCTATAATAATTGCGGAAGGACTCCGCTATGGTTGTGCTGTCTTTTTGAGTCCTGCCATCTTTATCTTTAATCGTGTATACATATGACTTTAGTTGGGAGCGCTTGAGGGCTCTAGCTAATAATTTCCCTGCTTTATCACCACCCTCAAAATATGTTTGTTTCAGAAGCAATGCCTTTCTTTGATTCTCTTCCTCTAGGAGCTGCTTAAAGTCCTCTCTTACTTGGATTAGTTTTGTCAGTAGGTCAGTATCAGTGGGGGACTTTTTATGTTGCTCTTCTAGTTTCCCTATCTGCTTGAGAGTGTTATTGTATTTTTCCCTAGTTTGCCTCACTATTCTACTTTTGTGATCTATTAGAATTCCCCGAATAACACTTTTGTGGGCCTCCCATACCGTGGTCATTGCAAGGTCCTCTGACATGTTTAAGGTGAAATATTCTGTCATCTTAGTGTTGATGTCCTCCACTACAAGCGGGCAGGACAGCAATGTGTCGTCTAGACACCATAGATAGGGGGTTGCCGGAGTATCCGGCCAGTTCATCAAGCATGAGACCGGTGCATGGTCTGTCCATGTAATAGATGAGATATTGCTATGTGTGACATACTCTATTCCCTGTGAGTCTGTGAAAATGTAGTCGATACGTGAGTATTTTGAATGTGGACTAGAATAGTAAGTGAAGTCTGTCTCTGCTGGGTGCATTGTACGCCATATATCATGTAATAAATGTGTTTTCATGGTGTTGATGATGTGTTTGAGAATATGGTGTGATACACTTGATACACCATTGGAGGTGTCCATTTTAGGGATAAGTGGCGCGTTAAAATCACCTCCCAGGATCACAATTCCCCTGGAGATTTCCAGAAGCTTTGTGGAGAGTATCTTGAAAAAAATGTGCTGTGCCGTATTTGGTGCGTAAACATTTACCAGTGTAACCACTCTGCCATACAAGAGTCCCACCACTATAAGGAATCTTCCTGCTCTATCCCACTCCACTGTTTGTACTTGAAATGGGACCCTGTGATGTATGAGAATTCCAACCCCACTGTGTTTTGGCTCTTTGTGTCTGGCAAAGTGGGTTTCTTGGAGGAAGAATAGGTCCCCCTGTAAACGATGTAACTCCCTGGTAACTATGGATCTTTTCCTAGGGCTATTTAGTCCCTTTACATTTATAGTAACAAATATAGTCGGGTGAACCCTTGGTTCTCTTCCTGGAGGTGTCATACTTTTAGCGCTTTATATTTTGCTCTTTTCACAGACTTTTTACTATATCCTCATGATATTAGCCTTTGTGATAGCGCAACACTCTCTGTCATATAGATCTCTTTATTTGTGCAATTACGGAGGAGTCTCAAAAACTCCCCATATGGAATCGCTTTAAGAGTGTTCGGTGAATGGGCTCTCGAGTGATGTAGGAGAGTGTTGGTTGCTGTCTCCTTTCTGTAGATTGTAGTGTTTATAATGCTTTCGCTGTTTTTGAATATTTTCAAGTCTAAGAAGCATATCTCCTGTTGGCTAGCAGAATACATCAGTTTTATATTTAAATCATTTTCATTAAGTTTTTGCATGAATACTTGTAAATCATCAAAAGTACCCTCCCAGATGAACAAAACATCATCTATGAACCTTACCCACAGATGTATACGTTCAGTATATGTTTGTAGTTGATCAGAGAATACACAGAAGCGTTCCCAAAAACCAAGAAATAAATTCGCATATGTTGGCGCACATGCAGTGCCCATTGTGGTACCCTGTGTTTGAAGATAGTACCTATCATTAAATGTGAAAATGTTATGTGTTAGAATGAAATGTAGCAACTGAACTATGAAGGCATTATGTGCTTCATTATCTAGACTGTTGGAGGCTAGGAAATATTTGATGGCTTCTATGCCATCACTGTGCCTAATGTTGGTATATAGTGACTCCACATCTGCTGTAACTAACCACATATTATCTGTTAGTTCAATGTCTTTTACCATTTGTAATACCTCCATGGTGTCACGGACATAACAGCAAGATAAGGATGAACAAATGAGAGTAATTAATTTATCAGATCATGGACTAAGCATAACACATAAATCAGTACTATCTAAAGGACTGTCTTTCTGCTCTGTCAACTCGCTCAACAACTTTGAACTGATTAAGGATATACACTTATTCTCCAGAAAGATGTTACTTAAGAAATTATATGCATACAATCCAAATATCCTTAATGCAGAAGATTTAGTCACAGCTGATTTATTATGTGAAGTATCAGAAAGTAGTACTGACATTGATAATGGGAATTTGACACCGGTACACCAAGTTTTGAAGTCAAATGTTAAACCTAAGTCTACATATACTCCATCCTTAGATACAAGTTTTTTGTAAAATGGTTTGCCAGAAAATCGAACAGATACCTATATATAATGTTAATAACAATTTGAGCAGTCTTGAAATACAAGCTTTGAGGGAGATTGAATCATGGCAAGATATTCTGATTAAACCATCAGAAAAGGGTGGGAATGTGGTCTTATGGCCATGACAGATGTATATAGATGAAGCTACAAAACAACTGTCTAATAATTCCTGCTATAAACAACTAATATTCAATCCCCAAAGCTCTTACCTCATATAGTATAACCGAATAATTAAAGATGCATGGGAGAATAATATACTTTCCAATTCAGAAAATAAGTTTTTGACAAAAGAGAACCCTAAGATTGCCACACTGTATTTTCTACCGAAAGTGCACAAAAATCCTTTAATACCACCTGGTAGACCTATTATGTCTGGAAATGATAATTTAACTGAGAATGCTAGCAAATTTATAGACTTAAGACTAAGGGAATATTTAACAACATTACCATAATATGTCTGTGACACCATATAGGTATTACAAATGGTAAAAGACATTGAACTAACAGATAATATGTGGTTAGTTACAACAGATGTGGAGTCACTATATACCAACATTAGGCACAGTGATGGCATAGAAGCCATCAAATATTTCCTAGCCTCCAACAGCCTAGATAATGAAGCACATAATGCCTTCATAGTTCAGTTGCTACATTTCATTCTAACACATAACTTTTTCACATTTCATGATAGGTACTATCTTCAAACACAGGGTACCGCAATGGGCACTGCATGTGCGCCAACATATGCAAATTTATTTCTTGGTTTTTGGGAATGCTTCTGTGTATTCTCGGATCAACTACAAACATATACTGAACGTATACCACTGTGGGTAAGGTTCATAGATGATGTTTTGTTCATCTGGGAGGGTACTTTTGATGATTTACAAGTATTCATGCAAAAACTTAATGAAAATGATTTAAATATAAAACTGACGTATTCTGCTAGCCAACAGGAGATATGCTTCTTAGACTTGAAAATATTCAAAAACAGCGAAGGCATTATAAACACTACAATCTACAGAAAGGAGACAGCAACCAACACTCTCCTACATCACTCGAGTGCCCATTCACCGAACACTCTTAAAGCAATTCCATATGCGGAGTGTTGCGCTATCACAAAGGCTAATATCACGAGGATATAGTAAAAAGTCTGTGAAAAGAGCAAAATATAAAGCGCTAAAAGTATGCAGGGATGAATTAATAGTACCTAAGGATAAAACAAAAACTGAATCCTATCCAAGATTAATAACTACATATAATCCCCAGATGAGACATGTGACAAAAATTATAAATGATCATTGGCAAATTCTACAAAATGATGAAACCCTAAAACCCCTAATTGGAGAGAGAGTATCCTTAGGATACAAAAGACCTAATAACCTAAGAGATAAATTGGTATTGAGTCATTTTGTAAGATCTGTAAAAAAAGAACATAGGGACTCAGGCATGTACCCTTGTGGCACCTGTTCAGCATGCCAATATGTGTGGAAAACCAAATCTCTAACTGACAAAACTTGCAGAGAACATAGGATACCCTGTTATTTCTCATGCACTACTATTGCAGTGGTTTATGCACTCCACTGTTCTTGCCAAATGTTCTATGTTGGCATGACTACCAGAGAGGTAAAAACAAGAATTTGGGAACACTGCTATAATATCAAAACAGCTGAACGGGATCTGAAAAAGGGCAAAAAAATAACCTCAGTTGCCAAACACTTTTTATTACATCATAAGAGCTCTTCCAAAGATTTGAAATTCACAGTAATTCAGAAAGCATCCCTTGGCATCCGAGGTGGCAATATAGAAAAAGTACTACTGAAAATGGAATGCAGGTGGATTTACTTACTGAATACTGTCAAACCAAATGGAATGAATGACTACAATAATTACTTTGTTTATCTGTAAACCATCACCAATTACAGTTAATATAATAAGTCATGTTCCAGTAAGAAAATTAAAAGTAATTACTTGAAAAAAGTCAAAAATCAATATATAACATCAGGTACAATTATAAATATAGGTTATAATACCTTGACGCAAATAAGGAATTAAATTAACACTTTCATGCACCATTGCTCACTAACGGCTAGATTTGGAGTTTTGTCGGTAACGGTAACGGTAACAGAATGGCTGCGTTAGGCTCCAAAAAAGGAGCGTAGAGCATATTTAACGCAGCTTCAACTCTCGATACCAGAGTTGCTTACGCAAGCGGCCAGCCTCAAAAACGTGCTTGTGCACGATTCCCCCATAGGAAACAATGGAGCTGTTTGAGCTGAAAAAAACCCAAACACCTGCAAAAAAGCCACGTTCAGCTCCTAACGCAGCCCCATTGTTTGCTATGCGGTAACCCTTCCTATGTCTGCACTTAACACTCTAACATGTACCCCGAGTCTAAACACCCCTAACCTTACACTTATTAACCCCTAATCTGCCGCCCCCGCTATCGCTGACCCCTGCATATTATTATTAACCCCTAATCTGCCGCTCCGTAAACCGCCGCTACTTACATTATCCCTATGTACCCCTAATCTGCTTCCCTAACATCGCCGACCCCTATATTATATTTATTAACCCCTAATCTGCCCCCCACAACGTCGCCTCCACCTGCCTACACTTATTAACCCCTAATCTGCCGAGCGGACCTGAGCGCTACTATAATAAAGTTATTAACCCCTAATCCGCCTCACTAACCCTATAATAAATAGTATTAACCCCTAATCTGCCCTCCCTAACATCGCAGACACCTAACTTCAATTATTAACCCCTAATCTGCCGAATGGAGCTCACCGCTACTCTAATAAATGTATTAACCCCTAAAGCTAAATCTAACCCTAACACTAACACCCCCCTAAGTTAAATATAATTTACATCTAACGAAATTAATTAACTCTTATTAAATAAATTATTCCTATTTAAAGATAAATACTTACCTGTAAAATAAATCCTAATATAGCTACAATATAAATTATAATTATATTATAGCTATTTTAGGATTAATATTTATTTTACAGGTAACTTTGTATTTATTTTAACCAGGTACAATAGCTATTAAATAGTTAAGAACTATTTAATAGCTAAAATAGTTAAAATAATTACAAAATTACCTGTAAAATAAATACTAACCTAAGTTACAATTAAACCTAACACTACACTATCAATAAATTAATTAAATAAACTACCTACAATTACCTACAATTAACCTAACACTACACTATCAATACATTAATTAAATACAATTCCTACAAATAAATACAATTAAATAAACTAGCTAAAGTACAAAAAATAAAAAAGAACTAAGTTACAAAAAATAAAAAAATATTTACAAACATAAGAAAAATATTACAACAATTTTAAACTAATTACACCTACTCTAAGCCCCCTAATAAAATAAAAAAGCCCCCCAAAATAAAAAAATGCCCTACACTATTCTAAATTACTAAAGTTCAAAGCTCTTTAACCTTACCAGCCCTGAACAGGGCCCTTTGCGGGGCATGCCCCAAGAAGTTCAGCTCTTTTGCCTGTAAAAAAAAACATACAATACCCCCCCCCCAACATTACAACCCACCACCCACATACCCCTAATCTAACCCAAACCCCCCTTAAATAAACCTAACACTAAGCCCCTGAAGATCTTCCTACCTTATCTTCACCCTGCCAGGTTCACCGATCCGTCCTGAAGAGCTCCTCCGATGTCCTGATCCAAGCCCAAGCGGGGGGCTAAAGAGGTCCATGATCCGGCTGAAGTCTTCATCCAAGCGGGAGCTGAAGAGGTCCATGATCCGGATGAAGTCTTCATCCAAGCGGGAGCTGAAGAGGTCCATGATCCGGATGAAGTCTTCATCCAAGCGGGAGCTGAAGAGGTCCATGATCCGGATGAAGTCTTCTATCAACTGCATCTTCAATCTTCTTTCTTCCGGATCCATCTTGCAGACCTCCGACGCGGAACATCCTCTTCTCCCGACGCCTACTAGCCGAATGATGGTTCCTTTAAGGGACGTCATCCAAGATGGCGTCCCTCAAATTCCGATTGGCTGATAGGATTCTATCAGCCAATCGGAATTAAGGTAGGAATATTCTGATTGGCTGATGGAATCAGCCAATCAGAATCAAGTTCAATCCGATTGGCTGATCCATTCCGATCAGCCAATAGAATGCAAGCTCAATCTGATTGGCTGATTGGATCAGCCAATCGGATTGAACTTGATTCTGATTGGCTGATTCCATCAGCCAATCAGAATATTCCTACCTTAATTCCGATTGGCTGATAGAATCCTATCAGCCAATCGGAATTCGAGGGACGCCATCTTGGATGACGTCCCTTAAAGGAACCGTCATTCGGCTAGTAGGCGTCGGGAGAAGAGGATGTTCCGCGTCGGAGGTCTGCAAGATGGATCCGGAAGAAAGAAGATTGAAGATGCAGTAGATAGAAGACTTCATCCGGATCATGGACCTCTTCAGCTCCCGCTTGGATGAAGACTTCATCCGGATCATGGACCTCTTCAGCTCCCGCTTGGATGAAGACTTCATCTGGATCATGGACCTCTTCAGCTCCCGCTTGGATGAAGACTTCAGCCGGATCATGGACCTCTTCAGCCCCCCGCTTGGGCTTGGATCAGGACATCGGAGGAGCTCTTCAGGACGGATCGGTGAACCTGGCAGGGTGAAGTTAAGGTAGGAAGATCTTCAGGGGCTTAGTGTTAGGTTTATTTAAGGGGGGTTTGGGTTAGATTAGGGGTATGTGGGTGGTGGGTTGTAATGTTGGGGGGGGTATTGTATGGTTTTTTTTACAGGCAAAAGAGCTGAACTTCTTGGTGCATGCCCCGCAAAGGGCCCTGTTCAGGGCTGGTAAGGTTAAAGAGCTTTGAACTTTAGTAATTTAGAATAGGGTAGGGCATTTTTTTATTTTGGGGGGCTTTGTTATTTTATTAGGGGGCTTAGAGTAGGTGTAATTAGTTTAAAATTGTTGTAATATTTTTCTTATGTTTGTAAATATTTTTTTATTTTTTGTAACTTAGTTCTTTTTTATTTTTTGTACTTTAGCTAGTTTATTTAATTGTATTTATTTGTAGGAATTATATTTAATTAATTTATTGATAGTGTAGTGTTAGGTTAATTGTAGGTAATTGTAGGTAGTTTATTTAATTAATTTATTGATAGTGTAGTGTTAGGTTTAAGTTAGTATTTATTTTACAGGTAATTTTGTAATTATTTTAACTATTTTAGCTATTAAATAGTTCTTAACTATTTAATAGCTATTGTACCTGGTTAAAATAAATACAAAGTTACCTGTAAAATAAATATAAATCCTTAAATAGTTATAATATAATTATAATTTATATTGTAGCTATATTAGGATTTATTTTACAGGTAAGTATTTATCTTTAAATAGGAATAATTTATTTAATAAGAGTTAATTAATTTCATTAGATGTAAATTATATTTAATTTAGGGGGGTGTTAGTGTTAGGGTTAGACTCCAGTCGGCAGATTAGGGGTTAATAATTGAAGTTAGGTGTTGGCGATGTTAGGGAGGGCAGATTAGGGGTTAATACTATTTATTATAGGGTTAGTGATGCGGATTAGGGGTTAATAACTTTATTATAGTAGCGCTCAGGTCCGGTCGGCAGATTAGGGGTTAATAAGTGTAGGCAGGTGGAGGCGACGTTGAGGGGGGCAGATTAGGGTTAATAAATATAATATAGGGGTCGGCGGTGTTAGGGGCAGCAGATTAGGGGTACATAAGGATAACGTAGGTGGCGGCGCTTTGCGGTCGGCAGATTAGGGGTTAATAAGTGTAGGCAGATGGAGGCGACGTTGAGGGGGGCAGATTAGGGGTTAATAAATATAATACAGGGGTCGGCGGTGTTAGGGGGAGCAGATTAGGGGTACATAAGGATAACGTAGGTGGCGGTCGGCAGATTAGGGGTTAAAAAAATTTATTCGAGTGTCGGCGATGTGGGGGGACCTCGGTTTAGGGGTACATAGGTAGTTTATGGGTGTTAGTGTACTTTAGAGTACAGTAGTTAAGAGCTTTAGAAACTGGCGTTAGCCCAGAAAGCTCTTAACTACTGACTTTTTTCCTGCGGCTGGAGTTTTGTCGTTAGATGTCTAACGCTCACTTCAGAAACGACTCTAAATACCGGAGTTAGAAAAATCCCATTGAAAAGATAGGATACGCAATTGACGTAAGGGGATCTGCGGTATGGAAAAGTCGCGGCTTAAAAGTGAGCGTTAGACCCTATTTTGAGTGACTCCAAATACCGGCGGTAGCCTAAAACCAGCGTTAGGAGCCTCTAACGCTGGTTTTCACGGCTAACGCCAAACTCCAAATCTAGGTCTAAGAGTATTAAACTATACAATAAAGCACTTTACACATGGGTTAAAGTACAGTGTAATAATCACCATATAAGGATACTCGAAATCGATGCTCCTTATAAAATTGATATATATATAAAATATCTTTCTTTAATGTTTCACTCTTATAATGGGTCCCTATTAATCACATTATAATCAAAGTAACGTAACTTTGTTACTTTAAAAATCAACCACATCCTTTATACGACTCCTGCACTATAGTAATAATGTTTTGTTTGCTATTTTTTATTTTTATTTTTGCACTTATCACAAGAGATATGAAATTTCTCTATTGTACACAACAGTATCAGGTTATATGTTTATACTCACACTCTGACCACATCAAAACTGCCACTGTTAAGATATTTAATTATTGTATTTATACTTTATTCACATTTTCTTATTTTGACTCTTCAAGGCATATTAATTGTCTTTACAATCTTAAGATAACATATTGAATCTTTTTAAATTCAAAAATGTCCTGTTTACATCTTGCCCTCCCCCTTTTTTATTCAAGTAAATAGGATTTGCTGTCATGATCTTTGGTTCAATAAGATATTATTATAACCACAAAACCAGTCTAACATGCAATAGAAGTTAAGACCATTTGAAAGAAAGCAAATATTTGGTTGACAGTATGTGCATTAACATGCACCCTTAAGATGTGAGGAATAAGTTTAGCTTTGTAATACAACATGAAGAAATGGCCAGTATAAACACAAAATGTATACTAAATATACAGATATTTAATTCAAGAGGAAACCTGTGACCGATTTTAAATCTGTAAAATTATGTATAAATGGATTTATAGTCTGTGAATTCCAATATTTACAAATACTGTTTAGTTACTTGATCTTCCAATCACATTAGCTCTAATTCGCACGCCATGTATGGGAATGATAAGCTTGTTGTGGATTGGTCTTGCCGCTATGACTAAGCGATGATCAGAAACACACCCCCTGTTTAATTCAGAGTTCCTCATACGTAAGATGTTGATGCTATGATGGACAAGATAATCAGCCAATCATAGGGAGACAACTCCCATTAGTTTATCCAGTCTGGTGTGAGTGGTGGGCGTTTTGACTGAACATAAGATGGCGAGTAGCAGCGGCCCGCACCCCCTCTGAGGAAGCGTTCGTGAAACGCGCATCAGGGGTCCGACAGGGGCAGCTCAGTTTCTCCTGTTGTTTGTTTTTAATGTGCTTACTCTTGTGGAAAATAGATCAATAAGTGGCTAAAATGTATGTTGTCTAATCCTTTACTGTTATATAATAATATTAATGCAGCCCTCGGATTGTAAGGGCTTAGTTAGTTTAAATTCATTACGGATTGAGGATATTTAATAGTGGACTTACTTATTCAATGGCTATTATGCAAACCACAGAGTTTAAGTGGTTTTAATTCACAGCTTTTGCTACTGTATGAGTGTGAGTTCCTTAGTTGAATTAATAAACTTTAATGTATGAATGATTGGAACTATTTTATTATTTTGAACACTTTTCAATATAAGTAGAGTTAAGTTTGATAATACTTAGTGGAATTATTCTCTCTTTAAACTTTGTTGTACTCTCAGTTACAACTAGTTTGTCTAGTTGTTGTCAGTTGCTTTATTGAATAATCCACTCCAGGTTTTGCTGTTGTTTCATATAATTTAAGATTCTAGTATTTAGAATATCATTTTTAATAGTAAATATAGGTAAAACCTGGCACCATTTATATAACTCTACTCCCCCCAACCCCCCTTTTTTCTCTAAACAATTATTACAAATAGATTGAAGAAAATTATAGGGAGTATTATCCACACCAACCAGACTGGTTTTATGAATGGTAGAACTTCATTGAAGAACATAAGAATGGCAATGAAACTTATTGAACTTTTTTAGAGTGGGGACAGGTCTAGAGTTAAACAGCAGGACTTCGCTTTATTGACAGTAGACGCTGAGAAGGCATTTGATTCTATCCTATGGGACCAAATTTTCACCACTCTAGATAAATTTGGATTTGCAGGCAATTTTTATAATTTTGTAAAACTTATTTATAATGATCCAACTTCCAATTTAAGTCTTAATGGGATATTATCATCTAACATTTCATTACCAAAGGGAACTAGACAAGGTTTTCCATTATCTCCCTTGTTATTTAATCTGGAATTAGAACCTTTGGCAGTGAAATGTAGAGAAGAACTGGATGGGGTTGCATTTGGCAACAATAAAAGGGTCCTTTTTTATACGCAGATGATATCCTCTTCTACATGAGTAATACAAAAAAAAAATATCCCTAGGCTGTTAGAGATAATAGCTAAATACAGAACATTTTCAGGATATAAAATCAATTTAAATAAATCAGAGCTTCTCTGGATTATAAGAAAGAAAGATAGCTTGCTTGGTAATCATTTTGTTTTAGCAGAAAAGAAAAGAAAATATCTAGGGATCACTTTAACTAGCAACCCAGAAGAATGGTACCATCAGAATTTTGCACCACTTTTTGAAAAAATCTAAGCATCTTTTAAAATATGGACTAGACTTCCTCTTACATTATCTGCTAAAGTTACCATGATCAAAATGATAATTTTCCCCAAAATATTGTTTTTGTTACAAAATGTCCCTGTATTTATACACTCTAAAGATATTAAAAAATATAACTCAGCCTGTTCTAAATTTTT